>NC_058085.1:376240675-376474471 GCF_014858855.1 Bufo gargarizans | reverse complement strand
TGTGCTTTGACGGACACTAAATATCTTGCCCAGCAACAACAGTACAGCGGTGGGTAACGAGAGATTTAGAGGGAATTAAATTGAGGCCTAGTATTTAGGCGCTGGGTGACAGGTATGGGTTTAGTGACAGAATTAGACTTGGAAATACACAGTAGCGGGTGTGTGTGAAGTTACTCTGAATGACCCTATGTGCACCTTCAATATTATATACCCTTTTTGGGATAGATTTCAAAGAGCTCTGATATAGCAGGAACCACTAAATTATGAAATTGCTAATTGGGAATTGTATTTCAACCCAGAACAAGAAATGTGCTGAACGGACACTAAATAACTCGCCCAGCTACAGCACTAGGGACAGATTTAGCTGGATATAAATTTGAGGCCTAGTATTTAGGCGCTGGGTGACCGGTATGGATTTAGTGACAGAATTAGACTGGGATATGGCCAAAAAATGAACAGACTATTGCTGGTTAAATGCACTTGGTGTGACAAGCTTCACCCTGATGTAGGCTTTAGCCAAAAAACAACCACACCATTGAGGGTTAAATGCACTTGGTGACAGGCGCAGCTTGCCCCTGATTTTGTATATGGCCAAAAAATGAACAGACTATTGCTGGTTAAATGCACTTGGTGTGACAGCTTCACCCTGATGTAGGCTTTAGCCAAAAAACAACCACACCATTGAGGGTTAAATGCACTTGGTGACAGGCGCAGCTTGCCCCTGATTTTGTATATGGCCAAAAAATGAACAGACTATTGCTGGTTAAATGCACTTGGTGTGACAGCTTCACCCTGATGTAGGCTTTAGCCAAAAAACAACCACACCATTGAGGGTTAAATGCACTTGGTCGCAGCTTGTGCTGGCGCACCACAAGACACAAAATGGCCGCCGATCACCCCAGAAAAATGAGACTGACAAACGGTCTGTGCAGCCTAAAAACAGTGAGCAATTGAGGATCAGCAGCTCAATGATCCACAGCTGCAGATCGATTAATAATCAAGTACTTTGGAGGAGTTAATCTGCCTAATCTCGCCCTACTGTCGCAGCCGCAACCTCTCCCTACGCTAATCAGAGCAGAGTGACGGGCGGCGCTATGTGACTCCAGCTTAAATAGAGGCTGGGTCACATGGTGCTCTGGCCAATCACAGCCATGCCAATAGTAGGCATGGCTGTGATGGCCTCTTGGGGCAAGTAGTATGACGCTTGTTGATTGGCTGCTTTGCAGCCTTTCAAAAAGCGCCAAGAAAGCGTCACAAAAGCGCGAAGAAAGCGACGAACACCGAACCCGAACCCGGACTTTTACGAAAATGTCCGGGTTCGGGTCCGTGTCACGGACACCCCAAAATTCGGTACGAACCCGAACTATACAGTTCGAGTTCGCTCATCCCTACTCAGGATCCACCAAAAATTTACAGAAGATCCACTGAAAATCCACTGAAGATCCACTGAAAAGCATCTGAGGATCCAATGAAAATCCACAAAAGATCTTCTGAAGAGCCACTAAAAATCTGCTGAACACACACTGAAGACCTTCTGAAAGAGCCAGTGAAAATCCACAAAAGTATCACTGAAGACCCATTGGAGTCTTCAGTAGACCCATCTACTGAGGACCCATTGGAGATCAACTCAAACATTCTCATCAACAATTAGAGTCACCAAAATGTTAATTCTCACATTTCTATTGTTTGATTGTTGTCACTTTCATTATAAAGAATAACATGTCTACAAACGATCCCAGATGATAAATGTCCCACAAATGATCCCACAGATGATATAGGCCCCACAAATAATCCCACAGATTATAAAGGCCCCACAAATAATCCCACAGATTATAAATGCCCCACAAATCATTCCACAGATGATGAAGATCCCACAAATGATCCCACAGATGATAAAGATCCCACAATTAATCCCACGGATGATAAAGGCCCCACAAACAATTGCACAGATCTGGTAAAGATCCCCAAATGATCCCCTCCCCCCATCCTTGTGACCATGACCTAGCTCAGTCATTATTGGAGCCGCCCTTGGTTTCCTATGTGACATGACCAGTACAGTGGAGGTGGCCCAAGGATATCCCAGTATAAATTCTCCTGTACCTGGAAGATCCCACCAGGGAGGAGCCCTAAAATCCTAGAGGAAAACCTGCTGCAGTCTGCAAGAGACCTGCCGAGTCAGGGAGGCTGCAGTCACTGCCGAAGCAGCTGCCGGGGTGAAAGGTCAGGGTATGCTCACGTGTGGCAGGGGAGTGAATACTTTATAGGCTGCATCCCGAAAACTGCAGGGGAGAGAATACTTTATATAGGCTGCATCCAGAAAACTGCAGGGGAGTGAATACTTTATAGGCTGCATCCAGAAAACTGCAGGGGAGTGAATACTTTATAGGCTGCATCCAGAAAACTGCAGGGGAGTGAATACTTTATAGGCTGCATCCAGAAAACTGCAGGGGAGTGAATACTTTATAGGCTGCATCCAGAAAACTGCAGGGGAGTGAATACTTTATAGGCTGCATCCAGAAAACTGCAGGGGAGTGAATACTTTATAGTCTGTATCCCGAAAACTACAGGGGAGTGAATACTTTATATAGGCTGCTTCTCGGAAACTGCAGGGGAGTGAATACTTTATAGGCTGTATCTTGAAAACTGCAGGGGAGTGAATACTTTATAGTCTGTATCCCGAAAACTGCAGGGGAGTGAATACTTTATATAGGCTGCTTCTCAGAAACTGCAGGGGAGTGAATACTTTATATAGGCTGCTTCTCAGAAACTGCAGGGGAGTGAATACTTTATTTAGGCTGCATCCCAAAAACTGCAGGGGATTGAATACTTTATATAGGCTGTTTTATGAAAACTGCAGGGGAGTGAATACTTTATGGGCTGCATCCAGAAAACTGCAGGGGAGTGAATACTTTATAGGCTGCATCCAGAAAACCGCAGGGGAGTGAATACTTTATATAGGCTGCATCCAGTAAACCGCAGGGGAGTGAATACTTTATAGGCTGCATCCTGAAAACTGCATTGGAGTGAATACTTTATATAGGCTGCATCCAGAAAACTGCAGGGGAGTGAATACTTTATAGGCTGCATCCAGAAAACAAACTGCAGGGGAGTGAATACTTTATAGGCTGCATCCTGAAAACTGCAGGGGAGTGAATACTTTATAGGCTGCATCCTGAAAACTGCAGGGGAGTGAATACTTTATATAGGCTGCATCCAGAAAACTGCAGGGGAGTGAATACTTTATATAGGCTGCATCCAGAACACTGCAGGGGAGTGAATACTTTATAGGCTGTATCCAGAAAACTGCAGGGGAGAGAATACTTTATAGGCTGCATCCTGAAAACTGCAGGGGAGTGAATACTTTATATAGGCTGCATCCAGAACACTGCAGGGGAGTGAATACTTTATAGGCTGTATCCAGAAAACTGCAGGGGAGAGAATACTTTATAGGCTGAATCCAGAAAACTGCAGGGGAATGAATACTTTATAGGCTGCATCCTGAAAACTGCAGGGGAGTGAATACTTTATAGGCTGCATCAGAAAACTGCAGGAGAGTGAATACTTTATAGGCTGCATCCAGAAAACTGCAGGGGAGTGAATACTTTATAGTCTGTATCCCGAAAACTGCAGGGGAGTGAATACTTTATATAGGCTGCTTCTCGGAAACTGCAGGGGAGTGAATACTTTATAGGCTGTATCTCGAAAACTGCAGGGGAGTGAATACTTTATATAGGCTGCTTCTCAGAAACTGCAGGGGAGTGAATACTTTATATAGGCTGCTTCTCAGAAACTGCAGGGGAGTGAATACTTTATTTAGGCTGCATCCCAAATACTGCAGGGGATTGAATACTTTATATAGGCTGTTTTATGAAAACTGCAGGGGAGTGAATACTTTATGGGCTGCATCCAGAAAACTGCAGGGGAGTGAATACTTATAGGCTGCATCCAGAAAACTGCAGGGGAGTGAATACTTTATATAGGCTGCATCCAGTAAACCGCAGGGGAGTGAATACTTTATAGGCTGCATCCTGAAAACTGCATTGGAGTGAATACTTTATATAGGCTGCATCCAGAAAACTGCAGGGGAGTGAATACTTTATAGGCTGCATCCAGAAAACAAACTGCAGGGGAGTGAATACTTTATAGGCTGCATCCTGAAAACTGCAGGGGAGTGAATACTTTATAGGCTGCATCCTGAAAACTGCAGGGGAGTGAATACTTTATATAGGCTGCATCCAGAAAACTGCAGGGGAGTGAATACTTTATATAGGCTGCATCCAGAACACTGCAGGGGAGTGAATACTTTATAGGCTGTATCCAGAAAACTGCAGGGGAGAGAATACTTTATAGGCTGCATCCTGAAAACTGCAGGGGAGTGAATACTTTATATAGGCTGCATCCAGAACACTGCAGGGGAGTGAATACTTTATAGGCTGTATCCAGAAAACTGCAGGGGAGAGAATACTTTATAGGCTGCATCCAGAAAACTGCAGGGGAATGAATACTTTATAGGCTGCATCCTGAAAACTGCAGGGGAGTGAATACTTTATAGGCTGCATCCAGAAAACTGCAGGAGAGTGAATACTTTATAGGCTGCATCCAGAAAACTGCAGGGGAGTGAATACTTTATAGTCTGTATCCCGAAAACTGCAGGGGAGTGAATACTTTATAGGCTGCATCCAGAAAACTGCAGGGGAGTGAATACTTTATATAGGCTGCATCCAGAAAACTGCAGGGGAGTGAATACTTTATAGGCTGCATCCAGAAAACTGCAGGGGAGTGAATACTTTATAGGCTGCATCCTGAAAACTGCAGGGGAGTGAATACTTTATAGGCTGCATCCTGAAAACTGCAGGGGAGTGAATACTTTATATAGGCTGCATCCAGAAAACTGCAGGGGAGTGAATACTTTATATAGGCTGCATCCAGAAAACTGCAGGGGAGTGAATACTTTATAGGCTGCATCCAAAAAACTGCAGGGGAATGAATACTTTATAGGCTGCATCCTGAAAACTGCAGGGGAGTGAATACTTTATAGGCTGCATCCTGAAAACTGCAGGGGAGTGAATACTTTATAGGCTGCATCCAGTAAACTGCAGGGGAGAGAATACTTTATATAGGCTGCATCCAGTAAACTGCAGGGGAGTGAATACTTTATATAGGCTGCATCCAGAAAACTGCAGGGAAGTGAATACTTTATATAGGCTGCTTCTCAGAAACTGCAGGGGAGTGAATACTTTATTTAGGCTGCATCCCAAAAACTGCAGGGGATTGAATACTTTATTTAGGCTGCATCCCAAAAACTGCAGGGGATTGAATACTTTATATAGGCTGTTTTATGAAAACTGCAGGGGAGTGAATACTTTATATAGGCTGCATACGGTAAACTCCAGGAGGATGAATACTTTATGCCAGACAAACACGGTGATCATTGGATAAATTCTCATAATCCGGCGTGACTCACTGCACATTAAAATATATTCCCACAGAAATGCCAATCTGGCACATCACATGACCTACATTAGCCAATAGAAGCCTGCAGGTCTTTCTCTTCATATCCCAACTGCCAAACACACGGTCACATGTCCCTTATCAGCCAATAGAAGCTCGCAGGCCCTTAGTCTCCACATACACACAGTCTTACTCCAGGTTTCCAGAACAACCCAGCCATTTTTCTTCACTGCTGTAGGTCAGCTTTAATAGGGCAGGACACTGTGGATGACACTGTAAAGGGAGCGGAGTGCTGTGGAGTTGACAGTTCAGGGGACAGGTAGGGTGGCCATTCAGGCCACCCTCAAAAGATGACTTAAAAACCCCGCCCCCAGGTCTCACTAACCCCCCCCCACCCCCATATGTATAGGTCACGCCCCCTCCCACTCCGCAGCTGACATGGGATTGAAAAAATGAAGGTAAAAATCCACTTCTGTCGGCTGCTGGGGTGGGAGGGAGGGTGACTTTCTCCCTGCAGCTCACACTCAGACAGCACAGTGCTGCTGTCTGAGAGTGAGCTGTTCAAAAAGACATCCCTGTGTCCGTCCAGGTCCTGCACCGGATGGAGGGTACTGTGAGGTCACTGTTAAGGAAGCGGGGTACTGTAAAATCAATGTTAAGGCAGCGGGGTACTGTGAGGTCACTGGTAAGGCAGCGGGGTACTGTGAGGTCACTGTTAAGGCAGCGGGTGGTTGGGGTGGGGTACTGTGAGGTCACTGTTAAGGCAGCGGGGTACTGTGAGGTCACTGTTAAGGCAGCAGGGTACTGTGAGGTCACTGTTAAGGCAGCAGGGTACTGTGAGGTCACTGTTAAGGCAGCGGGTACTGTGAGGTCACTGTTAAGGCAGCGGGGTACTGTGAGGTCACTGTTAAGGCAGCGGGGTACTGTGAGGTCACTGTTAAGGCAGCGGGGTACTGTGAGGTCACTGTTAAGGCAGCGGGGTACTGTGAGGTCACTGTTAAGGCAGCGGGGTACTGTGAGGTCACTGTTAAGGCAGCGGGGTACTGTGAGGTCACTGTTAAGGCAGCAGGGTACTGTGAGGTCACTGTTAAGGCAGCGGGGTACTGTGAGGTCACTGTTAAGGCAGCGGGGTACTGTGAGGTCACTGTTAAGGCAGCGGGGTACTGTGAGGTCACTGTTAAGGCAGCAGGGTACTGTGAGGTCACTTTAAGGCAGCAGGGTACTGTGAGGTCACTGTTAAGGCAGAGGGGGTACTGTGAGGTCACTGTTAAGGCAGCGGGGTACTGTGAGGTCACTGTTAAGGCAGCGGGGTACTGTGAGGTCACTGTTAAGGCAGCGGGTACTGTGAGGTCACTGTTAAGGCAGGGGTACTGTGAGGTCACTGTTAAGGCAGCGGGGTACTGTGAGGTCATGTTAAGGCAGCAGGGTACTGTGAGGTCACTGTTAAGGCAGCGGGGTACTGTGAGGTCACTGTTAAGGCAGCAGGGTACTGTGAGGTCACTGTTAAGGAGCGGGGGTACTGTGAGGTCACTGTTAAGGCAGCGGGTACTGTGAGGTCACTGTTAAGGCAGCGGGGTACTGTGAGGTCACTGTTAAGGCAGCGGGGGGGTACTGTGAGGGTCACTGTTAAGGCAGTGGGGTACTGTGAGGTCACTGTTAAGGCAGCGGGGGTACTGTGAGGTCACTGTTAAGAAAGCGGGGTACTGTGAGGTCACTGTTTAAGGCAGCGGGGTTCTGTGAGGTCACTGTTAAGGCAGCAGGGTACTGTGAGGTCACGGTTAAGGCACATGTGTACTGTGAGGTCACTGTTAAGGCAGCGGGGGTACTGTGAGGTCGCTGTTAAGGCAGCGGGTACTTTGAGGTCACTGTTAAGGAGCAGCGGGGTACTGTGAGGTCACTGTTAAGGCCAGCGGGGTACTGTGAGGTCACTGTTAAGCAGCGGGGTACTGTGAGGTCACTGTTAAGGCAGCAGGGTACTGTGAGGTCACTGTTAGGCAGCGGGGTACTGTGAGGTCACTGTTAAGGCAGCAGGGTACTTTGAGGTCACTGTTAAGGAAGCGGGGGTACTATGAGGTCACTGTTAAGGCAGCGGGGGGGTACTGTGAGGTCACATGTTAGGCAGCGGGGTACTGTGAGGTCACTGATTTAAGGTAGCAGGGTACTGTGAGGTCACTGTTAAGGCAGCAGGGTACTGTGAGGTCACTGTTAAGGCCAGTGGGGTACTGTGAGGTTCACTGTAAGGCAGCGGGGTACTGTGAGGTCACTGTTAAGGCAGCAGGGTACTGTGAGGTCACTGTTAAGGCACCTGTGTACTGTGAGGTCACTGTTAAGGCAGCGAGGGTACTGTGAGGTCACCTGTTAAGGCAGCAGGGTACTGTGAGGTCACTGTTAAGGCAGCGGGGTACTGTGAGGTCGCTGTTAAGGCAGCGGGGTACTGTGAGGTCACTGTTAAGGCAGCGAGGGTACTGTGGGTCACTGTTAAGGCAGCGGGGTACTGTGAGTCACTTGTAAGGCAGCGGGGTACTGTGAGGTCACTGTTAAGGCAAGCAGGGTACTGTGAGGTCACTGTTAAGCAGTGGGGGTACTGTGAGGTCACTGTTAAGGCAGCGGGGTACTGTGAGGTCACTGTTAAGGCAGCAGGGTACTGTGAGGTCACTGTTAAGGCAGCGGGTACTGTGAGGTCACTGTTAAGGCAGCGGGTACTGTGAGGTCACTGTTAAGGCAGCAGGGTACTGTGAGGTCACTGTTAAGGCAGCAGGGTACTGTGAGGTCACTGTTAAGGCAGCAGGGTACTGTGAGGTCACTGTTAGGCAGCGGGTACTGTGAGGTCACTGTTAAGGCAGCGGGTACTGTGAGGTCACTGTTAAGGCAGCGGGTACTGTGAGGTCACTGTTAAGGCAGCGGGTACTGTGAGGTCACTGTTAAGGCAGCAGGGTACTGTGAGGTCACTGTTAAGGCAGCGGGGTACTGTGAGGTCACTGTTAAGGCAGCGGGTACTGTGAGGTCACTGTTAAGGCAGCGGGTACTGTTAAGGCAGTGGTACTGTGAGGTCACTGTTAAGGCAGCGGGTACTGTGAGGTCACTGTTAAGGCAGCGGGTACTGTGAGGTCACTGTTAAGGCAGCAGGGTACTGTGAGGTCACTGTTAAGGCAGCGGGTACTGTGAGGTCACTGTAAGGCAGCGGGTACTGTGAGGTCACTGTTAAGGCAGCGGGTACTGTGAGGTCACTGTTAAGGCAGCGGGGTACTGTGAGGTCACTGTTAAGGCAGCAGGGTACTGTGAGGTCACTGTTAAGGCAGGGGGTACTGTGAGGTCACTGTTAAGGCAGCGGGTACTGTGAGGTCACTGTAAGGCAGCAGGGTACTGTGAGGTCACTGTAAGGCAGCAGGGTACTGTGAGGTCACTGTTAAGGCAGCAGGGTACTGTGAGGTCACTGTAAGGCAGCGGGGTACTGTGAGGTCACTGTTAAGGCAGCGGGTACTTGAGGTCACTGTTAAGGCAGGGTACTGTGAGGTCACTGTTAAGCAGGGTACTGTGAGGTCACTGTTAAGGCAGCGGGTACTGTGAGGTCACTGTTAAGGCAGCGGGTACTGTGAGGTCACTGTTAAGGCAGCGGGTACTGTGAGGTCACTGTTAAGGCAGCGGGTACTGTGAGGTCACTGTTAAGGCAGCGGGTACTGTGAGGTCACTGTAAGGCAGCGGGGTACTGTGAGGTCACTGTAAGGCAGCGGGTACTGTGAGGTCACTGTTAAGGCAGCGGGGTACTGTGAGATGTTAAGGCAGCGGGGTACTGTGAGGTCACTGTTAGGCAGCAGGGTACTGTGAGGTCACTGTTAAGGCAGCGGGTACTGTGAGGTCACTGTTAAGGCAGCGGGTACTGTGAGGTCACTGTTAAGGCAGCGGGGTACTGTGAGGTCACTGTTAAGGCAGCGGGGTACTGTGAGGTCACTGTTAAGGCAGCGGGTACTGTGAGGTCACTGTTAAGGCAGCGGGGTACTGTGAGGTCACTGTTAAGGCAGGGGGTACTGTGAGGTCACTGGTAAGGCAGCGGGTACTGTGAGGTCACTGTTAAGGCAGCGGGTACTGTGAGGTCACTGGTAAGGC
Source organism: Bufo gargarizans (assembly GCF_014858855.1). NCBI lineage: Eukaryota > Metazoa > Chordata > Amphibia > Anura > Bufonidae > Bufo > Bufo gargarizans. Next base: position 376,464,916 of record NC_058085.1, on the reverse strand, counting down.
AGCGGGGTACTGTTAAGGCAGTGGGGTACTGTGAGGTCACTGTTAAGGCAGCGGGGTACTGTGAGGTCACTGTTAAGGCAGCGGGGTACTGTGAGGTCACTGTTAAGGCAGCGGGGTACTGTGAGGTCACTGTTAAGGCAGCGGGGTACTGTGAGGTCACTGTTAAGGCAGCGGGGTACTGTGAGGTCACTGTTAAGGCAGCGGGGTACTGTGAGGTCACTGGTAAGGCAGCAGGGTACTGTGAGGTCACTGTTAAGGCAGCAGGGTACTGTGAGGTCACTGTTAAGGCAGCGGGGTACTGTGAGGTCACTGTTAAGGCAGCAGGGTACTGTGAGGTCACTGTTAAGGAAGCGGGGTACTGTGAGGTCACTGTTAAGGCACCTGTGTACTGTGAGGTCACTGTTAAGGCAGCGGGGTACTGTGAGGTCACTGTTAAGGCAGCGGGGTACTGTGAGGTCACTGTTAAAGGGGCAGTCGCTCTGGAGGTCTCTGTTAAGGGAGACGGGAAAGGTGGAGGTCAGTTAAGGCTTCTTTCACACAACAGTTTTTTTTTTCCGTATTTTTTTTTGCGTTCCATATACGGTCCGTATACGGAACCATTAATTTCAATGTTTCCGCAAAAAAACTGAATGTACTTCGTATGCGTTCTGTTTCCGTATTTCCGTTCTATTGAAAGATAGAAAATGTCCTATTATTGCCCGCAAATCACGATCCGTGGCTCCATTCAAGTAATTGGATCCATAAAAAAAATTGGAACTCATACGGAAATGCATCCGTATGTCTTCTGTATCCGTTCTGTTTTTGCCCAGCTGAATTTTTTCGATGTAATTACTGTATACTGTATTTGCCATACATATAAAAAACGGAACAAAAACGGAAACACAACGGAAACAAAAAATTGAAAAACGGGGGGCACTGATAAGGAGGCGAGTGCTGCAGAGGTCACTGATAAGGGGGCGGGTGCTTTAGAGGTCATTGACAAGGGGGCGGGTGCTGCAGAGGTCACTGATAAGGAGGCGGGTGCTGCAGAGGTCACTGATAAGGGGGCGGGTACTGCAGAGGTCACTGATAAGGAGGCGGGTACTGCAGAGGTCACTGATAAGGGGGTGGGTGCTGCAGAGGTCACTGATAAGGAGGCGGGTGCTGCAGAGGTCACTGATAAGGGGGCGGGTGCTGCAGAGGTCACTGATAAGGGGGCGGGTGCTGCAGAGGTCACTGATAAGGGGGCGGGTACTGCAGAGGTCACTGATAAGGAGGCGGGTACTGCAGAGGTCACTGATAAGGGGGTGGGTGCTGCAGAGGTCACTGATAAGGAGGCGGGTGCTGCAGAGGTCACTGATAAGGGGGCTGGTGCTGCACAGGTCACTGATAAGGAGGCGGGTACTGCAGAGGTCACTGATAAGGGGGTGGGTGCTGCAGAGGTCACTGATAAGGGGGCTGGTGCTGCACAGGTCACTGATAAGGAGGCGGGTACTGCAGAGGTCACTGATAAGGGGGTGGGTGCTGCAGAGGTCACTGATAAGGAGGCGGGTACTGCAGAGGTCACTGATAAAGGGGCGGGTGCTGCAGAGGTCACTGATAAGGGGGCAGGTGCTGCAAAGATCACTGATAAGGGGCGGGTGCTGCCAAGGTCACTGATAAAGGGGCGGGTGCTGCAGAGGTCACTGATAAGGGGGCGGGCCCCTGCGGAGGTCACTGTCAGGTGGGTGGGGTGCTGTGAAACTCACTGTTAAAGGGGCAGGCTGCTTTAAAGGTCAAAGTTAAGGGGGTGTGCTACTGTGGAGGTCCTATGTCAAGGAGACGGGGCACTGTGTGTGGGGGGGTCAGTGTTAAGGGGTACTGTCATCGCCAGCTCTCTGAGAAGGTCTGGCAGACGTTCTTCTGTACCTTTTGCATGATGTTCTTTGTTTTGGTTTCACTTTGTCATCTCCTTTCCTTCTCCCAACTGTCACCTATTCACACTAATTGCCTCCCTTTATATCCCCTCCCATACTGCCTCACTTTGCAGTTTATACTACTTTCTGGATTGAAGTGATCACTGCTGGAGACGTCTGTTACTACTGGTTCAGATAAGTCATTTCTTGTATTGTGTTTCTTTGCTGGCTTGATTCTAGGTGACCCTGACTCCGTCTGTATTAAGTGCAGGTAGCCGGTGGTCGTGTCCCCTCACTATTTTAGGGTTTTCAGGTGTCACACAGTCTAGGTACGAGGGCATGCAACTGTCTACCTCTGAGACCCTTGTATGTGCTTAGCAGTCAGGGTGAGCTCTTAGGGTTTTACAGGGGTCACCTTTATGCTCCTTAGGCCTCATGCACATGACAGTATTTTTTCACTGTCCGCAAAACGGGGTTCCATTGTTCCGTTATCCGTGTCCGTTCTTTTTCCATGTGTCTTCCTTGATTTTTGGAGGATCACCAGACATGAAGGAAATAGAAAAAAAATCTAAGTCAAGTTTGCCTTGCAAATGATAGAAAAAAAACAGACACGGATCACGGACGCAGATGACAATCTTGTGTGCCTCCGTGTTTTTTTACAGACCCATTGACTTGAATGGGTCCACGAACCATTGTCCGTGAAAAAAATAGGACCGATTATATTTTTTTCACGGACTGGAAACACGGATCACGGACGCGGATGCCAAACGGTGCATTTTCTGATTTTTCCACGGACTCATTGAAAGTCAATTGGTCCGCAGAAAATCATGGAAAACGGAAGAACGGACACGGAACACAACAACGGTCGTGTGCATGAGGCCTTAGTTTGGGATCAAGCCAGTCGGATGTTTATCCATAACTTCCAGCTATCTGCAACATCATCCTCGACAGTGGGGGGCTGTGGAGGTCACTGTTAAAGGGGCGGGTGCTCTAGAGGTCACAGTTATGGGGGATACTGTCGATATCGTTCAACGACACACAAACATTAAATGAAATAGATGAAATATCCCCGAGCGAAGCCGCGTCCCGAGCGTAGCCGCTAGTACAGGGAGTGCAGAATTATTAGGCAAGTTGTATTTTTGAGGATTAATTTTATTATTGAACAACAACCATGTTCTCAATGAACCCAAAAAACTCATTAATATCAAAACTGAATATTTTTGGAAGTAGTTTTTAGTTTGTTTTTAGTTTTAGCTATTTTAGGGGGATATCTGTGTGTGCAGGTGACTATTACTGTGCATAATTATTAGGCAACTTAACAAAAAACTAATATATACCCATTTCAATTATTTATTTTTACCAGTGAAACCAATATAACATCTCAACATTCACAAATATACATTTCTGACATTCAAAAACAAAACAAAAACAAATCAGTGACCAATATAGCCACCTTTCTTTGCAAGGACACTCAAAAGCCTGCCATCCATGGATTCTGTCAGTGTTTTGATCTGTTCACCATCAACATTGCGTGCAGCAGCAACCACAGCCTCCCAGACACTGTTCAGAGAGGTGTACTGTTTTCCCTCCTTGTAAATCTCACATTTGATGATGGACCACAGGTTCTCAATGGGGTTCAGATCAGGTGAACAAGGAGGCCATGTCATTAGATTTTCTTCTTTTATACCCTTTCTTGCCAGCCACGCTGTGGAGTACTTGGACGCGTGTGATGGAGCATTGTCCTGCATGAAAATCATGTTTTTCTTGAAGGATGCAGACTTCTTCCTGTACCACTGCTTGAAGAAGGTGTCTTCCAGAAACTGGCAGTAGGACTGGGAGTTGAGCTTGACTCCATCCTCAACCCGAAAAGGCCCCACAAGCTCATCTTTGATGATACCAGCCCAAACCAGTACTCCACCTCCACCTTGCTGGCGTCTGAGTCGGACTGGAGCTCTCTGCCCTTTACCAATCCAGCCACGGGCCCATCCATCTGGCCCATCAAGACTCACTCTCATTTCATCAGTCCATAAAACCTTAGAAAAATCAGTCTTGAGATATTTCTTGGCCCAGTCTTGACGTTTCAGCTTGTGTGTCTTGTTCAGTGGTGGTCGTCTTTCAGCCTTTCTTACCTTGGCCATGTCTCTGAGTATTGCACACCTTGTGCTTTTGGGCACTCCAGTGATGTTGCAGCTCTGAAATATGGCCAAACTGGTGGCAAGTGGCATCTTGGCAGCTGCACGCTTGACTTTTCTCAGTTCATGGGCAGTTATTTTGCGCCTTGGTTTTTCCACACGCTTCTTGCGACCCTGTTGACTATTTTGAATGAAACGCTTGATTGTTCGATGATCACGCTTCAGAAGCTTTGCAATTTTAAGAGTGCTGCATCCCTCTGCAAGATATCTCACTATTTGTGACTTTTCTGAGCCTGTCAAGTCCTTCTTTTGACCCATTTTGCCAAAGGAAAGGAAGTTGCCTAATAATTATGCACACCTGATATAGGGTGTTGATGTCATTAGACCACACCCCTTCTCATTACAGAGATGCACATCACCTAATATGCTTAATTGGTAGTAGGCTTTCGAGCCTATACAGCTTGGAGTAAGACAACATGCAGAAAGAGGATGATGTGGTCAAAATACTCATTTGCCTAATAATTCTGCACTCCCTGTATATGTGTATATGCTGCATACTGAGAAATCCAGGGGGTGTGAATACTTTATAGACCTCTAATTGTCACCACTGAATATCAGAGAGTGGAGTATAGTGCCCCCCGACGGTGGTCAGGCTGCAGGACGTGCCTCCACTGATGGGGATGAGGCAGGGTCCTAGACGTCCTCTCCACTTGATGTCGGTGATGGGCAGATGAGCGCAGCGCAGGAAAATGCTAGGAGATTAGAGAAGCGGCGGTGTAACATTTACGCCTCGTGTCTGCCATTCCCGCCAACAATAGACATTGTTTTTATGTGCCTGGAGATAAGAGATTCCCTTTTATAGTGTAATACCGCAGATAAGGCGTATCATCCGCCGCCTGTGATAACCCCGGCCATTATCTGCTGCAGAAATGCCGGAGAAATCACCACCAGGTGGATCAGTTTCTAATGGCTTAATACGTGAGATAACATTTAATCGCCGGCAACGGAGTTCAGGAGACGCTTGGAGCCTCCAGCCTCGTGCAGGAGAAGAGCAGGCACGAAATGGTACCTGGAGGAGCGCTGACAGGAAAGGGTTAATACAGTACTAACCCCCAACATCTGTCACTATGAACTCAAAGGGCTGAGAAAAAACTCCTGCCGGGAAATCACCACACTATCCTAGCTAATACTGACTACCCTAATACTAACTGTACCCTAATACTCCTGACTACCCTAACACTAACCCTACTAACCAGAACTATACCCTAATACTCCTGACTACCCTAACAGTAACCATACCCTAATACTCCTGACTACCCTAACACTAACCCTACTAACCAGAACTATACCCTAATACTCCTGACTACCCTAACACTAACCCTACTAACCAGAACTATACCCTAATACTCCTGACTACCCTATTAGTAACCGTACCCTAATACTCCTGACTACCCTAACACTAGCCCTCCTAACCAGAACTATACCCTAATACTCCTGACTACCCTAACAGTAACCGTACCCTAATACTCCTGACTACCCTAACACTAACCCTACTAACCAGAACTATACCCTAATACTCCTGACTACCCTAACACTAACCCTACTAACCAAAACTATACCCTAATACTCCTGACTACCCTAACACTAACCCTACTAACCAGAACTATACTCTAATACTCCTGACTACCCTAACACTAACCGTACCCTAATACTCCTGACTACCCTAACACTAACCCTACTAACCAGAATTATACCCTAATACTCCTGACTACCCTAACACTAACCCTACTAACTAGAACAATACCCTAATACTACTGACTACCCTAACACTAACCATACCCTAAGACTCCTGATTACCCTAACACTAACCCTACTAACCAGAACTATGCCCTAATACTCCTGACTACCCTAACACTAACCGTACCCTAATACTCCTGACTAACCTAACACTAACCCTACTAACCAGAACTATGCCCTAATACTCCTGACTACCCTAACACTAACCGTACCCTAAGACTCCTGACTACCCTAACACTAACCCTACTAACCAGAACTATACCCTAATACTCCTGACTACCCTAACACTAACCGTACCCTAATACTCCTGACTACCCTAACACTAACCCTACTAACCAGAACTATGCCCTAATACTCCTGACTACCCTAACACTAATAGTACCCTAAGACTCCTGACTACCCTAACACTAACCCTACTAACCAGAACTATACCCTAATACTCCTGACTACCCTAACACTAACCGTACCCTAATACTCCTGACTACCCTAACACTAACCCTACTAACCAGAACTATGCCCTAATACTCCTGACTACCCTAACACTAACCGTACCCTAAGACTCCTGACTACCCTAACACTAACCCTACTAACCAGAACTATACCCTAATACTCCTGACTATCCTAACACTAACTGTACCCTAATACTCCTTACTACCAAACAGTAACCGTACCCTAATACTCCTGACTACCCTAACACTACCCCTACTAACCAGAAGTGTACCCTATTACTCCTGACTACCCTAACACTAACCCTACTAACCAGAACTATACTCTAATACTCCTGACTACCCTAACACTAACCAGAACTATACCCTAATACTCCTGACTACCCTAACCGTACCCTAAGACTCCTGACTACCCTAACACTAACCTACTAACCAGAACTATACCCTAATACTCCTGACTACCCTAACACTAACCGTACCCTAATACTGCTGACTACCCTTACACTAACCCTACTAACCAGAACTATACCCTAATACTCCTGACTATCCTAACAGTAACTGTACCCTAATACTCCTGACTACCCTAACACTAACCCTACTAACCAGAACTATACCCTAATACTCCTGACTACCCTAACAGTAACAGTACCCTAATACTCCTGACTACCCTAACACTAACCCTACTAACCAGAACTATACCCTAATACTCCTGACTACCCTAACACTAACCCTACTAACCAGAACTATACCCTAATACTCCTGACTACCCTAACAGTAACCGTACCCTAATACTCCTGACTACCCTAACACTAGCCCTCCTAACCAGAACTATACCCTAATACTCCTGACTACCCTAACAGTAACCGTACCCTAATACTCCTGACTACCCTAACACTAACCCTACTAACCAGAACTATACCCTAATACTCCTGACTACCCTAACACTAACCCTACTAACCAAAACTATACCCTAATACTCCTGACTACCCTAACACTAACCCTACTAACCAGAACTATACTCTAATACTCCTGACTACCCTAACACTAACCGTACCCTAATACTCCTGACTACCCTAATACTAACCCTACTAACCAGAATTATACCCTAATACTCCTGACTACCCTAACACTAACCCTACTAACCAGAACAATACCCTAATACTCCTGACTACCCTAACACTAACCATACCCTAAGACTCCTGATTACCCTAACACTAACCCTACTAACCAGAACTATGCCCTAATACTCCTGACTACCCTAACACTAACCGTACCCTAATACTCCTGACTACCCTAACACTAACCCTACTAACCAGAACTATGCCCTAATACTCCTGACTACCCTAACACTAACCGTACCCTAAGACTCCTGACTACCCTAACACTAACCCTACTAACCAGAACTATACCCTAATACTCCTGACTACCCTAACACTAACCGTACCCTAATACTCCTGACTACCCTAACACTAACCCTACTAACCAGAACTATGCCCTACTACTCCTGACTACCCTAACACTAATAGTACCCTAAGACTCCTGACTACCCTAACACTAACCCTACTAACCAGAACTATACCCTAATACTCCTGACTACCCTAACACTAACCGTACCCTAATACTCCTGACTACCCTAACACTAACCCTACTAACCAGAATTATGCCCTAATACTCCTGACTACCCTAACACTAACCGTACCCTAAGACTCCTGACTACCCTAACACTAACCCTACTAACCAGAACTATACCCTAATACTCCTGACTATCCTAACACTAACTGTACCCTAATACTCCTGACTACCAAACAGTAACCGTACCCTAATACTCCTGACTACCCTAACACTACCCCTACTAACCAGAAGTGTACCCTATTACTCCTGACTACCCTAACACTAACCCTACTAACCAGAACTATACCCTAATACTCCTGATTACACTAACACTAACCAGAACTATACCCTAATACTCCTGACTACCCTAACCGTACCCTAAGACTCCTGACTACCCTAACACTAACCTACTAACCAGAACTATACCCTAATACTCCTGACTACCCTAACACTAACCGTACCCTAATACTCCTGACTACCCTAACACTAACCGTACCCTAATACTGCTGACTACCCTTACACTAACCCTACTAACCAGAACTATACCCTAATACTCCTGACTATCCTAACAGTAACTGTACCCTAATACTCCTGACTACCCTAACACTAACCCTACTAACCAGAACTATACCCTAATACTCCTGACTACCCTAACAGTAACCGTACCCTAATACTCCTGACTACCCTAACACTAACCCTACTAACCAGAACTATACCCTAATACTCCTGACTACCCTAACACTAACCCTACTAACCAGAACTATACCCGAATACTCCTGACTACCCTAACAGTAACTGTACCCTAATACTCCTGACTACCCTAACACTAGCCCTCCTAACCAGAACTATACCCTAATACTCCTGACTACCCTAACAGTAACCGTACCCTAATACTCCTGACTACCCTAACACTAACCCTACTAACCAGAACTATACCCTAATACTCCTGACTACCCTAACACTAACCCTACTAACCATAACTATACCCTAATACTCCTGACTACCCTAACACTAACCCTACTAACCAGAACTATACTCTAATACTCCTGACTACCCTAACACTAACCGTACCCTAATACTCCTGACTACCCTAACACTAACCCTACTAACCAGAATTATACCCTAATACTCCTGACTACCCTAACACTAACCCTACTAACCAGAACAATACCCTAATACTCCTGACTACCCTAACACTAACCATACCCTAAGACTCCTGATTACCCTAACACTAACCCTACTAACCAGAACTATGCCCTAATACTCCTGACTACCCTAACACTAACCGTACCCTAATACTCCTGACTACCCTAACACTAACCCTACTAACCAGAACTATGCCCTAATACTCCTGACTACCCTAACACTAACCGTACCCTAAGACTCCTGACTACCCTAACACTAACCCTACTAACCAGAACTATGCCCTAATACTCCTGACTACCCTAACACTAATAGTACCCTAAGACTCCTGACTACCCTAACACTAACCCTTCTAACCAGAACTATACCCTAATACTCCTGACTACCCTAACACTAACCGTACCCTAATACTCCTGACTACCCTAACACTAACCCTACTAACCAGAACTATGCCCTAATACTCCTGACTACCCTAACACTAACCGTACCCTAAGACTCCTGACTACCCTAACACTAACCCTACTAACCAGAACTATACCCTAATACTCCTGACTATCCTAACACTAACTGTACCCTAATACTCCTGACTACCAAACAGTAACCGTACCCTAATACTCCTGACTACCCTAACACTACCCCTACTAACCAGAAGTGTACCCTATTACTCCTGACTACCCTAACACTAACCCTACTAACCAGAACTATACCCTAATACTCCTGATTACCCTAACACTAACACTAACCAGAACTATACCCTAATACTCCTGACTACCCTAACCGTACCCTAAGACTCCTGACTACCCTAACACTAACCTACTAACCAGAACTATACCCTAATACTCCTGACTACCCTAACACTAACCGTACCCTAATACTGCTGACTACCCTTACACTAACCCTACTAACCAGAACTATTCCTTAATACTCCTGACTATCCTAACAGTAACTGTACCCTAATACTCCTGACTACCCTAACACTAACCCTACTAACCAGAACTATACCCTAATACTCCTGACTACCCTAACAGTAACCGTACCCTAATACTCCTGACTACCCTAACACTAACCCTACTAACCAGAACTATACCCTAATACTCCTGACTACCCTAACACTAACCCTACTAACCAGAACTATACCCTAATACTCCTGACTACCCTAACACTAACCATACCCAAATACTCCTGACTACCCTAACACTTACCCTACTAACCCTAACTGTACCCTAATACTCCTGACTACCCTAATACTAACCATACTAACCAGAGCTATACCCTAATACTCCTGATCACCCTTACACTAATCCAACTAACCAGAACTGTACCCTAATACTCCTGACTGCCCTAACACTAACCCTACTTACCAGAACTGTATCATAATACTCCTGACTGCCCTAACAGTACCCCTACTAACCAGAACTATACTCTAATACTCCTGACTACCCTAACACTAACCTTACTGACCAGAATTTTACCCTAATACTCCTGATTACTCTAACACTAATGCTACTAACCAGATCTGTACCCTAATACTCTTGACTACCCTAATACTAACCCTACTAACCAGAACTATACTACTGAACAATTAGCAATTTATAAAATTTGAATGTCTCTACCTTTATGAGTACTTTCACACCAGCGGCAGGACGAAGCGGACAGGCTGTTCACCCTGTCGGATCCATCCTGCTGCTATTTCGCCGTTTCACCGTACCGCTTCTCCGTCCCTATTAACTATAATGGGAACTGGGGTGGAGCTCCGGTGCAGTACAGCAGTTCGCGGTGAGAGGCCGCCGGACTAAAAGTCGGACATGCAGTACTTTTCGTCCGGCGGCCTTTCGCCGTGCACTGCTGTACTGCGCCGGAGCTCCACCCCCGTCCCCATTATAGCTAATAGGGACGGAACGGCGGTCCGGCGGCATGGCGAAATTCCGTCAGGACGGATCCGACAGGGTGAACAGCCTGTCGGATCCGTCCTGCCTCTAGTGTGAAAGTAGCTTAAGACGGATGGTATCACCACATGAAGTCTGTGAGCCGCTCCCTTATGTCTCCGGTATGTCGCCATCGATCTCCCAATGTCATGTTGTGTTTTTTAGGACGCTTCACGGAAACACTTGTCCAAGAAACTTTTAAAACTTTTAAGAAACAAAAAAAAAAAAAACTTTTATAAGGACTAATTCACTTCTGAAACCTCCCATAAATGACGCCATTTTAGAAAGTACACCCCTCAATTCATGTAAAACAGAGCATAGAAACTTTGTTAACCCTTTAGAGGAATTTTATAAAACACAGGGGAATTGAACAAAATATTTTTGGGGGATTTTCCATTTTAATCCATATATTTATTACCCTGAAGCTGCATTTTATAGAAACCCCCCAAATACGCTGCGGGGCCCAGAAAGTAGGCAGCGCGGGCGCCATCTTGCTTTCTGGGGACGAGTCCAGACATTTTCTGACAACCACAGGATTGTTTTTCTCTCGATGGAGCTGTGTCAGGGTTTCATTTTTTGTGAGTTGCCATCATCATCGTTTCCATTTTAGGGGACATTTTGTACAGTTTTTTACATAATAAATGCATTTTTCTTAAATTACGTTTTGTGTCGCCATCTTCTGCTGAGCTGATCTGTGTCTGGTGCAGAGTCCTGGCCTCCAGAGAGGTTGTACAGCACTGTAGAGCCTCACGGTGGAGGTTATCTGTGTCTGGTGCAGAGTCCTGGCCTCCAGAGAGGTTGTACAGCACTGTAGAGCCTCACTGCTGAGCTGATCTGTGTCTGGTGCAGAGTACTGGCCTCCAGAGAGGTTGTACAGTGCTGTAGAGCCTCAACGTGGAGGTTATCTGGGTCTGGTGCAGAGTCCTGACCTCCAGAGAGGTTGTACAGTGCTGTAGAGCCTCACTGCTGAGCTGATCTGTGTCTGGTGCAGAGTCCTGGCCTCCAAAGAGGTTGTACAGTGCTGTATAACCTCACTGCTGAGCTGATCTGTGTCTGGTGCAGAGTCCTGGCCTCCAGAGAGGTTGTACAGCACTGTAGAGCCTCACTGCTGAGCTGATCTGTGTCTGGTGCAGAGTCCTGGCCTCCAGAGAGGTTGTACAGAACTGTAGAGCCTCACTGCTGAGCTGATCTGTGTCTGGTGCAGAGTCCTGGCCTCCAGAGAGGTGGTACAGCACTGTAGAGCCTCACTGCTGAGCTGATCTGTGTCTGGTGCAGAGTCCTGGCCTCCAGAGAGGTTGTACAGCACTGTAGAGCCTCACTGCTGAGCTGATCTGTGTCTGGTGCAGAGTCCTGGCCTCCAGAGAGGTGGTACAGCACTGTAGAGCCTCACTGCTGAGCTGATCTGTGTCTGGTGCAGAGTCCTGGCCTCCAGAGAGGTTGTACAGCACTGTAGAGCCTCACTGCTGAGCTGATCTGTGTCTGGTGCAGAGTCCTGGCCTCCAGAGAGGTTGTACAGCACTGTAGAGCCTCACTGCTGAGCTGATCTGTGTCTGGTGCAGAGTACTGGCCTCCAGAGAGGTTGTACAGTGCTGTAGAGCCTCAACGTGGAGGTTATCTGGGTCTGGTGCAGAGTCCTGGCCTCCAGAGAGGTTGTACAGTACTGTAGAGCCTCACTGCTGAGCTGATCTGTGTCTGGTGCAGAGTCCTGGCCTCCAGAGAGGTTGTACAGTGCTGTAGAGCCTCACTGCTGAGCTGATCTGTGTCTGGTGCAGAGTCCTGGCCTCCAAAGAGGTTGTACAGTGCTGTAGAGCCTCACTGCTGAGCTGATCTGTGTCTGGTGCAGAGTCCTGGCCTCCAGAGAGGTTGTACAGCACTGTAGAGCCTCACTGCTGAGCTGATCTGTGTCTGGTGCAGAGTCCTGGCCTCCAGAGAGGTTGTACAGCACTGTAGAGCCTCACTGCTGAGCTGATCTGTGTCTGGTGCAGAGTCCTGGCCTCCAGAGAGGTGGTACAGCACTGTAGAGCCTCACTGCTGAGCTGATCTGTGTCTGGTGCAGAGTCCTGGCCTCCAGAGAGGTTGTACAGCACTGTAGAGCCTCACTGCGGAGCTGATCTGTGTCTGGTGCAGAGTCCTGGCCTCCAGAGAGGTTGTACAGCACTGTAGAGCCTCACTGCTGAGCTGATCTGTGTCTGGTGCAGAGTCCTGGCCTCCAGAGAGGTTGTACAGCACTGTAGAGCCTCACTGCTGAGCTGATCTGTGTCTGGTGCAGAGTCCTGGCCTCCAGAGAGGTTGTACAGCACTGTAGAGCCTCACTGCTGAGCTGATCTGTGTCTGGTGCAGAGTACTGGCCTCCAGAGCGGTTGTACAGTGCTGTAGAGCCTCAACGTGGAGTTTATCTGGGTCTGGTGCAGAGTCCTGGCCTCCAGAGAGGTTGTACAGTGCTGTAGAGCCTCACTGCTGAGCTGATCTGTGTCTGGTGCAGAGTCCTGGCCTCCAGAGAGGTTGTACAGTGCTGTAGAGCCTCACTGCTGAGCTGATCTGTGTCTGGTGCAGAGTCCTGGCCTCCAGAGAGGTTGTACAGCACTGTAGAGCCTCACGGTGGACGTTATCTGGGTCTGGTGCAGAGTCCTGGCCTCCAGAGAGGTTGTACAGTGCTGTAGAGCCTCACTGTGGAGGTTATCTGGGTCTAGTGCAGAGTCCTGGCCTCCAGAGAGGTGGTACAGCACTGTAGAGCCTCACTGTGGAGGTTATCTGGGTCTGGTGCAGAGTCCTGGCCTCCAGAGAGGTTGTACAGTGCTGTAGAGCCTCACTGCTGAGCTGATCTGTGTCTGGTGCAGAGTCCTGGCCTCCAGAGAGGTTGTACAGCACTGTAGAGCCTCACGGTGGAGGTTATCTGGGTCTGGTGCAGAGTCCTGGCCTCCAGAGAGGTTGTACAGTGCTGTAGAGCCTCAACGTGGAGGTTATCTGAGTTTGGTGCAGAGCTCTGGCCTCCAGAGAGGTTGTACAGCACTGTAGAGCCTCACTGCTGAGCTGATCTGTGTCTGGTGCAGAGTACTGGCCTCCAGAGAGGTTGTACAGCACTGTAGAGCCTCAACGTGGAGGTTATCTGGGTCTGGTGCAGAGTCCTGGCCTCCAGAGAGGTTGTACAGTGCTGTAGAGCCTCACTGCTGAGCTGATCTGGGTCTGGTGCAGAGTCCTGGCCTCCAGAGAGGTTGTACAGCACTGTAGAGCCTCAACGTGGAGGTTATCTGAGTTTGGTGCAGAGCCCTGGCCTCCAGAGAGGTTGTACAGCACTGTAGAGCCTCACTGCTGAGCTGATCTGTGTCTGGTGCAGAGTACTGGCCTCCAGAGAGGTTGTACAGCACTGTAGAGCCTCAACGTGGAGGTTATCTGGGTCTGGTGCAGAGTCCTGGCCTCCAGAGAGGTTGTACAGTGCTGTAGAGCCTCACTGCTGAGCTGATCTGGGTCTGGTGCAGAGTCCTGGCCTCCAGAGAGGTTGTACAGCACTGTAGAGCCTCACGGTGGAGGTTATCTGGGTCTGGTGCAGAGTCCTGGCCTCCAGAGAGGTTGTACAGCACTGTAGAGCCTCGCTGTGGAGCTGATCTGAAATAAGTCTCGACCGGGATGTTTACAGTCTATGGGCAATCAGGAACTGGTTACGGTGGCACAACAGGAGTTGTCTCTTTTGGACAGACAATGGTAAGTTATCTGTGTCACGCGCTTCATCAGTTGCATCCACACGTTCTGAACCCTTTCATTGTGGGCAGTCATATGATCTGCAGCCTGACTACCTGTCCAGATCCTGCTGTCCTCTGCAGACGGATTGTCAGTCTCCCCCATATAGAGAACTTCGTTTCAGTTACAAGACTGCTACTTCACTCTCAAATTGCTACCTTCCTCACCAAGCTAGGCCCTCCCTCATCCTCTGTATGTCCCCCATGTGCTGCCCTATCTGAGTGCAGGAGTCTAGTGATATATCTATATCACAATGCCTATATTAACTATGAGTGCTGTGTGCAGGATTCCCAGTGTATTCTATAAGATGCAGCTTCACACTGTGTGACAAACTGCCATTTGCCACTGGGCATTGTAGAAAACTTATGGCTTATGACCGACCGCACAGCCCAAATCTATGGAACTGTTTTGGGCAGGAAACTGTGCTTGCGGTCGGTCATAAAGAACTTCTACTTAACTTTTGATCCGCTGGAGGGATCTGTGTGATTTTTGGAAGTGTTTATGTTTGATATATGCTGAGTTTTAATATGCAATGTTTATGGAGATGGAATGTATGGTTTTAAAGTTACAGTGTATGTTTAAAAACTGTATTTTTACTGTCAGTGATGATTATGTTAATCCATAATTATATCACAGACAGAAGGGAGGATTTTGTGTGTTTGGGTGGTGATTCCTGTCCTGTTGTCTCCACATGTGTATTGGCAATTTCCCTTTGTCCTGAGAGATAATTGAATTGCACTTCGGGTGTCTCCAGGTCAGAGAGGAGGAAACCATGATGCATTGTGGGGATGTGTTGTGTCTGTGTGTCCTGGGTGCTGTGTGTCTGTCCTGTGGTCCTTGTGGTCCCCTAGGTCCCCTAGGGGCGTGGCCACCAGATGGGGACCTGCATAAATATGGGCGGGTAGCCCTCAATAAAAGTCGGTTCTTCTTGATCCCTCAAAACGTAGCCTTGTCTCGTTATTGGAGGGAATTGCTGTATCACGCTGGGGATTGCTATGCTCTGCATATTCCCTGGAGCTTTAATCTCTTTCTTCGTGTCCCGGATACCCTCTCCTGGAGGAGAGATCTTTCCCACACGGTCCTGAATGCTGGAGGTTCATTCAGGGTGGAAGGAAGACGGCGCGGCTCCAGTTAAGCTACGGCGGTTGTGCGGTGGTTGTGGTGTCCAGTGCGGTGCTTGTGGTCCTCGGCGGAAGCTAGGAAGCGTCCATTAATGGAAGGGGATCCGTTACAACACTGTTCTCCTCTGATTCACACTGTCTATACTGTGATTGTATAATATGCAGAATTTCCAGTGTATCTAATGAAATATGCAGTTTTACTCGTCTTTCCTTACATTGTCTGCAATATCTGTGTGCGCTGTGTGTGGAATCTATTAGTGTATTTCTATGACATTCTGCTTTACAATGCTCTCCTAAGTGAAACTGCCTGTCTGGAGGACACCTGACCATGCCGTGAGGGTGTACAGGGACTGGGGGTCCCCCTTCCCCCTCCCCAGGTTCCTTATTCCTGTTTGTAGGGCCCCATGGTATTGGCCTCGGTTTGGCGCTTGAGGGGTTAATGGTGTCATCCTGCAGCGCAGGAGGGGGCGTGCTGCATATGTGCCCCTTTATAAGTCCCTGTGTCTCCTCCTGTCTTCCTCTTTGGCAGAAGCGCTGTGTCCCTGCCTTCCTGTTATATGGGGATGAAGGTTATTTTTGGTGTGGTTTTATGGTTCTGGAGGTTTTGTTAGTTCTGGGTTGATGTCTCGTGTTTAAGGGAGGCATCCTATTAAGTCACGGCTGGCGGCAGGTAAAGAGGAATAGGATGCTGAGCAAGGAAACTGGCGTAACTGCCCGCTGGGACTACCACCCAACAAATAGTAAATAAAAGTTATGAACACGACTTGGTTGTCAGTGTCGTTTGTGGCGGGTTAGCATGGTGGGGCCAGAAGTGTAAGGGGTTACCCCTCCCCCCCTTCTCCTTTTCTAAGAGTGGCTACCAGCAGTCTGTACTGTCTGTGTGCTGATTATAGAATCTCCAGTGTATTTCTATGCAATGAGACTTCTTATTGACCTCCCCTGACTCACACGTGTATATTATCTATATGCTGAATCTCCAGTGTATTTCTATAAGATGCTGCTTCACATTGACCTCCCCTGACTCACATGGTTATACTATCTCTGTGCAGTATCTCCAGTGTATTTCTATAAGATGCTGCTTCACATTGACCTCCCCTGACTCACATGGTTATACTATCTCTGTGCAGTATCTCCAGTGTATTTCTATAAGATGCTGCTTCACATTGACCTCCCCTGACTCACATGGTTATACTATCTATGTCAGGCATCTCAAACTTGCGGCCCTCCAGCTGTTGTAAAACTACAACTCCCACAATGCCCTGCTGTAGGCTGATACCTGTAGGCTGTCCAGGCATGCTGGGAGTTGTAGTTTTGCAACAGCTGGAGGGCCGCGAGTTTGAGATGCCTGATCTATGTGCAGAATCTCCAGTGTATTTCTATAAGATGCTGCTTCACATTGACCTCCCCTGACTCACATGGTTATACTATCTATGTGCAGAATCTCCAGTGTATTTCTATGAGATGTTGCTTCACATTCACCTCCTTTGTCTCACATGTGTATACTATCTCTGTGCAGTATCTCCAGTGTATTTCTATGAGATGCTGCTTCACATTGACCTCCCCTGACTCACGTGTCTATACTATCTATGTGCTGAATCGCCAGTGTTTTTCTATTAGATGCTGCTTCACATTGCTTTATCCTGACTCACACTGTCTATATTATCTATATGCAGAATCCTTTGTGCATTTTTTAAATATGCTGCTTCATTTTGCCCTCCCTTAGACGCACTCCGTCTATACTATCTATATGCAGAATCTTCAGTGTATTTCCATGAGATGCTGCTTCATTGCTCTAACCTGACTCACAATGTCTTTATCAACTATGTGCTGAATCTCCAGTGTATTTTCGTGAGATGCTGCTTAATTTTGCTCTTTCCTGACCCACTTCGTCTATACTATCCATGTGCAGAATCTCCAGTGTATTTTCGTGAGATGCTGCTTAATTTTGCTCTTTCCTGACCCACTCCGTCTATGCTATCCATGTGCAGAATCTCCAGGGTATTTTCGTGAGATTCTGCTTCATTTTGCTCTCCCCTGACCCACTCCGTCTATACTATCCATGTGCAGAATCTCCAGTGTATTTTTGTCAGATGCTGCTTAATTTTGCTTTCCTCTAAGGCACTCCATCTATACTATCTACGTGCAGAATCTTTTGTGTATTTCTGCAAGATACTGCTTCATATTACTCTCCCCTGATGCACTCTGTCTATACTATCTACAGTGCCTTGCAAAAGTATTCACCCCCCTTGACTCAGTACTTTGTAGAGCCCCTTTTGCGGCAATCGCAGCTCCAAGTCTCTTTGGATAAGTCTCTATGAGCAGTCGCCACATCTGACCGCTGGGATTGTTGCCCATTCATCCTTGCAGAACTGCTCCGGCTCCTTCAGGTTGGATGTTTGCGCTTGTGAACAGCAATCTTTACGTCTGACCACAGATCTTCTATTGGATTGAGATCTAGGCTGTGACTCGGCCATTCCAACACATTTACAGGTTTCCCGTTAAACCCCTCAAGTGTTGCTTTAGCCGTGTGTTTGGGGTCATTGTCCTGCTGGAAGGTGAGCCTCCGTCCTAGCCTCAGATCACGCACAGAGTGGGGCAGGTTCTGCTGAAGAATATCCCTGTATTTAGCCCCGTCCATCTTTCCCTCAGCTCTGACCAGTTTCCCAGTCCCATCCCCCAGCATGATGCTGCCACCACCAGGTCTCACTGTGGGGATGGTGTTCTTTGGGTAATGTGATGTGTTGGGTTTGCGCCAGACACAGCGTTTTCTTTGATGGCTGAAAAGTTCAGTTTTAGTCTCCTCAGACCAGAGCCTCTTCCTCCATACATTTCGGAGTCTCCTACAGGCCTTTTCACAACCTCACAACGCGCCTTATTGTCTTTAGCTGACAGTAATGGCTTCTTCTGGCCACTCTGCCATAAAGCCCAACTCTATGGAGCGTGCGGCTTATTGTCGTCCTATGTACAGATCCTCCAGTCTCTGCTGTGGAACTCTGCAGCTCCTCCAGGGTTACCTTAGGTCTCTGTGCTGCCTCTCGGATTAATGGCCTCCTTGCCCGGTCCATCAGTTTTGGTGGGCGGCCGTCTCTTGGCAGGTTTGCTGTTGTGCCATGTTCTTACCATTTGGTTATGATAGATTTGATGGAGCTCCTGGGGATCATTAAAGATTTGGGTATTTGTTTTATAACCTAACCCTGACTTGTACTTCTCCACAACATTGTCCCTTACTTGTTTGGAGAGTTCCTCGGTCTTCATGGCAGTGTTTGGTCAGTGATGCCTCTTGCTTAGGTGTTGCAGCCTCTGGGGTGTATAAGTAATGACAGGTCATGTGACACTTAGATTGCACACAGGTGACATCATGTCACTAATCATGTGAGTTCTGAAGGTAATTGGTGGCACCAAAGCTTTTTATGGGCTTCCTAACAAAGGGGGTGAATACATACGCACAGGACAATTTTCTGTCTTCTATTTCTGAACAATAGTTTTATTTATATATTTTTCTCATTTCACTTCACCAACTTAGACTATTGTGTTCTGATCCATCACATAGAATTCAGATTAGCAAAACATTGAACTTAAGCCTGTAATGTAGCAAAATACGAAAAAAGTCAAGGGGGGTGAATACTTTTGCAAGGCACTGTATGTGAATCTCCAGTGTATTTCTATGAGATGCTGTTTCACATTGATTTCCCCTGACTCACACCATCTATACTATGTGCTAAAACTTTGGTGTATTTCTATTAGAGGCTGCTTCACGTTGATCTCCCCTATCTCACACCCTATCTCACACTGAAATATCTATGTGCAGATTCTCCAGTGTATTTGTATGAGATGTTGCTTCACATTGATCTGAGCATCTTTTGCCTTTTATACCAATTTATTATGTGATTTTGTCTATATATATATATATATATATATATACCTGGAGGTGGGGCAACCTCAGGTTTGAATGTGCCTTCATTTTGATCTATGGGTAACATTCAGGTGCACCTGGGCAGCCTGCGTCACATGAGACTGTTATCGGTGGGACTCACAAACTCCTCCCATTGTATGTGTGATTTCACGCTGGAGGTAACTGGGAGCTGCTGGCTGTGTGTCGGACTTTATGCACCTATCATAAATTGTCCATACAGCATAGGTAGGTTAGCGTTAGGTCCCATGCCATTTTGAGATACCTTGACGGGGTGCGCAGGCTCCAGTATGTCCTTAATATAAGAATATATGGGTGAAAGTCTCATTTTAATATCAGTGTGAGGGTTTAGCCATATATTGTCAATTGCTTTTACCATTGTAGTGCACCATTTTCAATGATTTTCATATTGATCTCCCCTAACTCACACCATCTGCACTATCTATGTGCAGAATCTCCAGTGTATTTCTATGAGAAACTGCTTCACATTGATTCCCCCTGACTCACACTATCTATAATAGGTGATAAATATTCTGTGTATTTCTATTAGAAGCTGCTTCGCATTGATCTCCCCTAACTCACACTATTTGCACTATGTGCAGAATGGTGTTTCACATTGATCTCCCTTGACTCATACACATTTTCTATAGTATCTACGTGCAGAATCTTCAGTGTATTTCTATGAGATGCTGCTTCATTGCTCTAACCTGATGATGTCTATATCATGTAAGTGCACAATCTTTTGTGTATATGTGTAAGATGCTGCTTCATATTCAACTCCCCACACTCACATGGCTATACTATCCATGTGCAGAATCTCCAGTGTATTTCTATGAGATGTTGCTTCACATTGTCTATACTACTTATGTGCAGAATCTCCAGTGTATTTCTATGAGATGATGCTTCACATTGCTGTCCCCTGGCTCATACTCTGTATACTATCTAAATGAAGAATCTTCTGTGCATTTCTATGAGATGCTGCTTCACATTGCTCTCCCTCTACTCACATGGCTATACTATCTATGTTTGGAATCTCCAGTGTATTTCTATACGATGCTGCTTCACATTGCTCTATCCTGATTCCCATAGTTATATTATCTATGTGCAGAATCTTTTGCATTTTTCTATGTGATGCTGCTTCACATTGCTCTCCCCTGACTCAACCCATCTACAGTATACCATCTGTGTGCAGAATCTTCAGTGTATTTCTATGAGATGCTGCTTCAAATTGCTATACCCTGACTCATATCGTGTATACTATCTAAGTGAACAATCTTCTGTGTATTTCTATGAGATGCTGCTTCACATTGCTATACCCTGACTCATATCGTGTATACTATCTATGTGCAAAATGTTCAGTGTATTTCTATGAGACGCTGCTTCACATTGATGTACCCTGACTCACATGGCTATGCTATCTATGTGCAGAATCTCCAGTATATTTCTATGAGATGCTTCTTAATATTGATCTCCCCTCACTCACATGGCTATGCTATGTATGTGCAGAATGTTCGGTGTATTTCTATGAAATATTGCTTCACATTGACCTCCCTTGACTCAGATATATATGCTATCTATGTGCAGAATCTCCAGTGTATTTCTATGAGATGATGCTTTACATTGACCTCCCCTGACTCACATGTCTATACTATCTATGTTCATGATCTCCACTTTATTTCTGTGAGATGTTGCTTTACTTTGCTCTCCCCGGACTCATACTGTCCATACTATGACTGTGTGAAGGGTCTTCAGTGTATTCCTATTAGAACTCGCTTCACACTACTCTCCCTTTGACTTACATTAAAGGGGCTTCCTCAGAATAAGTCATCAGTATCTTATCAATGGGGGTCCAATAACTGATTGATGGAGTTGCAGCGCTCCAGTGTGCACTACCGCCTTCTTACAGCGTACGCTAGCCAAGTGACAGCACGTTCATAAGTCACGTGGCCTAGGTGCAGTTCAGTCCTATTCAAGTGAGGACAGGTCATCAGTATAAAAGTCAAAAACCTCTTTTTTATTTTTTATTATTTTTATTGAAGTAGTTTTAGATGTCATAAAACATAGGGAAAACAGAAAGGAAAGGGGAGGGGGGGGGTAGGGAAGACAATCAAAGTACTTTCTGACATAATTGGTAAAACAATTGACATCTCACCTGTAGCATAATTCTAGTCACATGTCAAACACAGAGGGATTTTACAACTTCAGGGCACCTAACGTGCCTTTCAATGAGGAGGTAAGATACCAAGAGGTGTAGCGGAACGGACTGACCATCCTCTGGATCTCAGAGGGACTAAAGTGAGTGATGAGGAAAATTTATTGAGGAACTTCGTGGCTGAACTCTCTTTGTGCCTCTCCGCCTCCAATCGATCATGTCTTAGTAGCACTTTTAGTTGTGAGATCACGTCCGGCATCCCAGGCATAAGGTCAGACAGCCAATGCTGTAGCAGAACCCTCTTCGCGACCTACAAGATTGAGTGGAGGAAGAAGGCGTTGGGAGGGGAATATATTGAAAAAGCATCACCTGGGGTTCCATAGGGAGGTCCACCTTCCAATGTTTCCTGATATAATCTATCAGGTCTTTCCAAAATCTCGTCACCTTTACACAGGTCCATATTCCATGCCAAAAATCCGTATCGGATTCTTTACATTTAGGACAATGGGTAATGCGATCTGGAAAGCTAGATGAAGCTGGGAAATTAAAGCCATAGATCGCATTATGCATCATCCTAAAATACGATTCCCGCCACCCTTCATTGATGGCACAAGAGCGGACATTGGTCCATCCCTCCAGTATTTTCTCCCTGATGATCCGTGTTTTTTTCCCATGTGTGGAAAAGCTTAGCTGGAGAGGCCTTCATGAAGGTCCCTGACATGAAAACCCTTTTAACTGTCTTTGCTGTTTTTGTGAAGCTGTAAACTTCTTGCTGATTCCCACCACTGGCTTATACAATGTGTGTGCAGGATCTCCGGTGTATTCCTATGAGATATGGCTTCACACAGCTGTTCTCTGACTCAAGCTGCCAGTTTATACCAACTGTGTGTGTTGTGTGCAGAATCTCCTGTAAGAGATACTGCTGAAGAATCTCCAGGGTCTTCTAGGAGATGCAGCTTCACTCTGCTTTCCCCTGACTAAGGCCACTTTCACACTAGCGTTTTTGCTGGATCTGGCAGGGTCCAGCAAAAACGCTTCTGTTACTGATAATACAACCATCTGCATCCGTTTGAATGGATCCGGTTGTATTATCTTTAACATATTTTTAACATTGTCAAAACAGATCCGTCATGAACTCCACTCAAAGTCAATAGGGGACGGATCCGTTTTCTATTGTGGCAGATTGTGCCAGACAAAACTGATCCGTCCCCATTGACTTGCATTGGGGTCATGACTGATCCGTTTTGCTCCACATCCCCAGGACGGAAAGCAAAATACAACATGTTGCGGTTTGCTCTCCGGTCTGGGAACGCAACTAAACGGGACGGAATGCTCTGCTCCGCTCTGTTCAGTTCAGTTTTGTTCCCATTGACAAAACTGAAGCAACTACACTGCTAGTGTGAAAGTAGCCGCACACTGCCTGTCGACACTTTCTGGGAGTGCTGCATGCAGAATGGCTAGAGTATCCTGTGATGTAGCTGAACACTTCTCCTCCTTGTAAGATTGGCCGCGAGAAACCTCTCACAAGAAAGAGACAGGGGGGAGACAGCTTCAAGCTACATCTCAGAAGGTGACTCCTTGGTTTGAGAGTACAGCAGTTCTATGTCACTGAGCTATCCCTTAGATAGGACTTAGAACTAGTCCCGTGTCAGGGGCCCCTGCTCCCTGTCTCCTGAGAGCCAGAAGCATCAAGGAAGCATTGGGGGAACCAGGGAGGAAGACATATCCATAAATGTTAGGGTTCTTTACCAGCTGGAGAGCGGCAGGTTGCAGAGCAGTGATCTACGCCCAGCGGGGGGCACGGACATCTATCTGCAGTGCTGGGTTGTCAGGGAATGCTGGGAGTTGTAGTCTCGTAACAGCTGGAGAGCTGCAGGTTGCAGAGCAGTGATCTACGCCCTGTGGGGGGCATGGACATCTATATGCAGTGCTGGGTTGTCAGGGAATGCTGGGAGTTGTAGTCTTGTAACAGCTGGAGAGCGGCAGGTTGCAGAGCAGTTATCTACGCCCTGCGGGGGGCATGGACATCTATCTGCAGTGCTGGGTTGTCAGGGAATGCTGGGAGTTGTAGTCCTGTAACAGCTGGAGAGCTGCAGGTTGCAGAGCAGTGATCTACGCCCTGTGGGGGGCATGGACATCTATCTGCAGTGCCGGGTTGTCAGGGAATGCTGGGAGTTGTAGTATTATAACAGCTGGAGAGCGGCAGGTTGCAGAGCAGTGATCTACGCCCTGTGGGGGGCATGGACATCTATATGCAGTGCTGGGTTGTCAGGGAATGCTGGGAGTTGTAGTCCTGTAACAGCTGGAGAGCTGCAGGTTGCAGAGCAGTGATCTACGCCCTGCGGGGGGCATGGACATCTATCTGCAGTGCTGGGTTGTCAGGAAATGCTGGGAGTTGTAGTCCTGTAACAGCTGGAGAGCGGCAGGTTGCAGAGCAGTGATCTACGCCCTGTGGGGGGCATGGACATCTATCTGCAGTGCTGGGTTGTCAGGAAATGCTGGGAGTTGTAGTCCTGTAACAGCTGGAGAGCTGCAGGTTGCAGAGCAGTGATCTACGCCCTGTGGGGGGCATGGACATCTATCTGCAGTGCCGGGTTGTCAGGGAATGCTGGGAGTTGTAGTATTATAACAGCTGGAGAGCGGCAGGTTGCAGAGCAGTGATCTACGCCCTGTGGGGGGCATGGACATCTATCTGCAGTGCCGGGTTGTCAGGGAATGCTGGGAGTTGTAGTCCTGTAACAGCTGTAGAGCTGCAGGTTGCAGAGCAGTGATGTTCAGCAGTGTCCACAGTGCCGGGGGCTGCAGTCGGCACATGTTCCCTCACTGATGTCATTCACATCCACTGTAGCATTTCTGACATTTTTGCTGCTCCCCGGGGGTCTCTCAGCCCCTGACTATGACCCTGCGCAGAGAAGGGTCCCTGACATTTCCATCACATGGCCGTCTGGCTTCTCTGAGAGGCATCGGCCACTTTGTCAAGTCATGTGTGAACTATAATTTGGGCTAATAATTGCCAGACCCCGAGATGGAGGAAACTGTCTACAGGATCCAGTGACGAGCAGTTTGCCTCCGGCCTCACATATGGAAGCACTCGAGAAGTGATAAATGATTTGGCATCCATGTTGTCTGCTGGTGGAGGAAGGAAAATGAGGGCGAGCAGGTGCTGGAGGGGCGTGCCCACTGCAACCTGACAGAATCATCAGAAGAATAGAGAGAACCCTGGACCGCTCCGAACCCACCGCGAGACCCCCTGTACTCTCCGCTACACCCCCCATGTACTCTGGGCTTTACCCCACTCTGCTGTACTCTCCGCTACATCCCACATGTACTCTGGGCTTTACCCCACTCTGCTGTACTCTCCGCTACACCCCCCATGTACTCTGGGCTTTACCCCACTCTGCTGTACTCTCCGCTACATCCCACATGTACTCTGGGCTTTACCCCACTCTGCTGTACTCTCCGCTACACCCCCCATGTACTCTGGGCTTTACCCCACTCTGCTGTACTCTTCGCTACACCCCCCATGTACTCTGGGCTTTACCCCACTCTGCTGTACTCTCCGCTACATCCCACATGTACTCTGGGCTTTACCCCACTCTGCTGTACTCTCCGCTACACCCCCCATGTACTCTGGGCTTTACCCCACTCTGCTGTACTCTTCGCTACACCCCCCATGTACTCTGGGCTTTACCCCACTCTGCTGTACTCTCCGCTACACCCCCCATGTACTCTGGGCTTTACCCCACTCTGCTGTACTCTCCGCTACACCCCCATGTACTCTGGGCTTTACCCCACTCTGCTGTACTCTCCGTTACATCCCACATGTACTCTGTGCTTTACCCCACTCTGCTGTACTCTCCGCTACATCCCACATGTGCTCTAGGCTTTACCCCACTCTGCTGTACTCTCCGCTACACCCCCCATGTGCTCTAGGCTTTACCCCACTCTGCTGTACTCTCCGCTACACCCCCATGTACTCAGGGCTTTACCCCCATTCTGCTGTACTCTCCGCTACACCCCCCATGTACTCTGGGCTTTACCCCACTCTGCTGTACTCTCCGCTACATCCCACATGTACTCTGGGCTTTACCCCACTCTGCTGTACTCTCCGCTACACCCCCATGTACTCTGGGCTTTACCCCACTCTGCTGTACTCTCCGCTACACCCCACATGTACTCTGGGCTTTACCCCACTCTGCTGTACTCTCCGCTACACCCCACATGAACTCTGGGCTTTACCCTACTCTGCTGTACTCTCTGCTACATCCCACATATACTCTGGGCTTTACCCCACTCTGCTGTACTCTCCGCTACATCCCACATGTACTCTGGGCTTTACCCCACTCTGCTGTACTCTCCGCTACACCCCCATGTACTCTGGGCTTTACCCCACTCTGCTGTACTCTCCGCTATACCCCACATGTACTCTGGGCTTTACCCCACTCTGCTGTACTCTCCGCTACACCCCACATGTACTCTGGGCTTTACCCCACTCTGCTGTACTCTCTGCTACATCCCACATATACTCTGGGCTTTACCCCACTCTGCTGTACTCTCCGCTACATCCCACATGTACTCTGGGCTTTACCCCACTCTGCTGTACTCTCCGCTACATCCCACATGTACTCTGGGCTTTACCCCACTCTGCTGTACTCTCTGCTACATCCCACATATACTCTGGGCTTTACCCCACTCTACTGTACTCTCCGCTACATCCCACATGTGCTCTGGGCTTTACCCCACTCTGCTGTACTCTCCGCTACATCCCACATGTACTCTGGGCTTTCCCCCACTCTGCTGTACTCTCCGCTACACCCCCCATGTACTCTGGGCTTTACCCCACTCTGCTGTACTCTCCGCTACACCCCCCATGTACTCTGGGCTTTACCGCACTCTGCTGTACTCTCCGCTACACGCCCCTGTGTACTCTGGGCTTTACCCCACTCTGCTGTACTCTCCGCTACATCCCACATGTACTCTGGGCTTTCCCCCACTCTGCTGTACTCTCCGCTACACCCCCCATGTACTCTGGGCTTTACCCCACTCTGCTGTACTCTCCGCTACACCCCCATGTACTCTGGGCTTTACCCCACTCTGCTGTACTCTCCGTTACATCCCACATGTACTCTGTGCTTTACCCCACTCTGCTGTACTCTCCGCTACATCCCACATGTGCTCTAGGCTTTACCCCACTCTGCTGTACTCTCCGCTACACCCCCATGTACTCAGGGCTTTACCCCCACTCTGCTGTACTCTCCGCTACACCCCCCATGTACTCTGGGCTTTACCCCACTCTGCTGTACTCTCCGCTACATCCCACATGTACTCTGGGCTTTACCCCACTCTGCTGTACTCTCCGCTACACCCCCATGTACTCTGGGCTTTACCCCACTCTGCTGTACTCTCCGCTACACCCCACATGTACTCTGGGCTTTACCCCACTCTGCTGTACTCTCCGCTACACCCCACATGAACTCTGGGCTTTACCCTACTCTGCTGTACTCTCTGCTACATCCCACATATACTCTGGGCTTTACCCCACTCTGCTGTACTCTCCGCTACATCCCACATGTACTCTGGGCTTTACCCCACTCTGCTGTACTCTCCGCTACACCCCCATGTACTCTGGGCTTTACCCCACTCTGCTGTACTCTCCGCTACACCCCACATGTACTCTGGGCTTTACCCCACTCTGCTGTACTCTCCGCTACACCCCACATGTACTCTGGGCTTTACCCCACTCTGCTGTAATCTCTGCTACATCCCACATATACTCTGGGCTTTACCCCACTCTGCTGTACTCTCCGCTACATCCCACATGTACTCTGGGCTTTACCCCACTCTGCTGTACTCTCCGCTACATCCCACATGTACTCTGGGCTTTACCCCACTCTGCTGTACTCTCTGCTACATCCCACATATACTCTGGGCTTTACCCCACTCTGCTGTACTCTCCGCTACATCCCACATGTGCTCTGGGCTTTACCCCACTTTGCTGTACTCTCCGCTACATCCCACATGTACTCTGGGCTTTCCCCCACTCTGCTGTACTCTCCGCTACACCCCCCATGTACTCTGGGCTTTACCCCACTCTGCTGTACTCTCCGCTACACCCCCCATGTACTCTGGGCTTTACCGCACTCTGCTGTACTCTCCGCTACACGCCCCTGTGTACTCTGGGCTTTCCCCCACTCTGCTGTACTCTCCGCTACACCCCCCATGTACTCTGGGCTTTAACCCCACTCTGCTGTACTCTCCGCTACACCCCCCATGTACTCTGGGCTTTACCCCACTCTGCTGTACTCTCCGCTACACCCCCCATGTACTCTGGGCTTTACCCCACTCTGCTGTACTCTCCGCTACAGCCCCTGTGTACTCTGGGCTTTACCCCACTCTGCTGTACTCTCCGCTACACCCCCCATGTACTCTGGGCTTTACCCCACTCTGCTGTACTCTCCGCTACATCCCACATGTACTCTGGGATTTACCCCACTCTGCTGTACTCTCTGCTACATCCCACATGTACTCTGGGCTTTACCCCACTCTGCTGTACTCTCCGCTACACCCCCCATGTACACTGGGATTTACCCCACTCTGCTGTACTCTCTGCTACATCCCACATGTACTCTGGGCTTTACCCCACTCTGCTGTACTCTCCGCTACACCCCCCATGTACACTGGGCTTTACCCCACTCTGCTGTACTCTCCGCTACACCCCCATGTACTCTGGGCTTTACCCCACTCTGCTGTACTCTCCGCTACACCCCACATGTACTCTGGGCTTTACCCCACTCTGCTGTACTCTCCGCTACACCCCACATGTACTCTGGGCTTTACCCCACTCTGCTGTAATCTCTGCTACATCCCACATATACTCTGGGCTTTACCCCTCTCTGCTGTACTCTCCGCTACATCCCACATGTACTCTGGGCTTTACCCCACTCTGCTGTACTCTCTGCTACATCCCACATGTACTCTGGGCTTTACCCCACTCTGCTGTACTCTCCGCTACACCCCACATGTACTCTGGGCTTTACCCCACTCTGCTGTACTCTCCGCTACACCCCACATGTACTCTGGGCTTTACCCCACTCTGCTGTACTCTCTGCTACATCCCACATATACTCTGGGCTTTACCCCACTCTGCTGTACTCTCCGCTACATCCCACATGTACTCTGGGCTTTACCCCACTCTGCTGTACTCTCCGCTACACCCCCCATGTACTCTGGGCTTTACCCCACTCTGCTGTACTCTCCGCTACATCCCACATGTACTCTGGGCTTTACCCCACTCTGCTGTACTCTCCGCTACATCCCACATGTCCTCTGGGCTTTACCCCACTCTGCTGTACTCTCTGCTATATCCCCACATATACTCTGGGCTTTACCCCACTCTGCTGTACTCTCCGCTACATCCCACATGTGCTCTGGGCTTTACCCCACTTTGCTGTACTCTCCGCTACATCCCACATGTACTCTGGGCTTTCCCCCACTCTGCTGTACTCTCCGCTACACCCCCATGTACTCTGGGCTTTACCCCACTCTGCTGTACTCCTCCGCTACACCCCCCATGTACTCTGGGCTTTACCGCACTCTGCTGTACTCTCCGCTACACGCCCCTGTGTACTCTGGGCTTTACCCCACTCTGCTGTACTCTCCGCTACACCCCCCATGTACTCTGGGCTTTACCCCACTCTGCTGTACTCTTCGCTACACCCCCCATGTACTCTGGGCTTTACCCCACTCTGCTGTACTCTCCGCTACATCCCACATGTACTCTGGGCTTTACCCCACTCTGCTGTACTCTCCGCTACACCCCCCATGTACTCTGGGCTTTACCCCACTCTGCTGTACTCTTCGCTACACCCACCATGTACTCTGGGCTTTACCCCACTCTGCTGTACTCTCCGCTACACCCCCCATGTACTCTGGGCTTTACCCCACTCTGCTGTACTCTCCGCTACACCCCCATGTACTCTGGGTTTTACCCCACTCTGCTGTACTCTCCGTTACATCCCACATGTACTCTGTGCTTTACCCCACTCTGCTGTACTCTCCGCTTCATCCCACATGTGCTCTAGGCTTTACCCCACTCTGCTGTACTCTCCGCTACACCCCCCATGTGCTCTAGGCTTTACCCCACTCTGCTGTACTCTCCGCTACACCCCCATGTACTCAGGGCTTTACCCCCATTCTGCTGTACTCTCCGCTACACCCCCCATGTACTCTGGGCTTTACCCCACTCTGCTGTACTCTCCGCTACATCCCACATGTACTCTGGGCTTTACCCCACTCTGCTGTACTCTCCGCTACACCCCCATGTACTCTGGGCTTTACCCCACTCTGCTGTACTCTCCGCTACACCCCACATGTACTCTGGGCTTTACCCCACTCTGCTGTACTCTCCGCTACACCCCACATGAACTCTGGGCTTTACCCTACTCTGCTGTACTCTCTGCTACATCCCACATATACTCTGGGCTTTACCCCACTCTGCTGTACTCTCCGCTACATCCCACATGTACTCTGGGCTTTACCCCACTCTGCTGTACTCTCCGCTACACCCCCATGTACTCTGGGCTTTACCCCACTCTGCTGTACTCTCCGCTATACCCCACATGTACTCTGGGCTTTACCCCACTCTGCTGTACTCTCCGCTACACCCCACATGTACTCTGGGCTTTACCCCACTCTGCTGTAATCTCTGCTACATCCCACATATACTCTGGGCTTTACCCCACTCTGCTGTACTCTCCGCTACATCCCACATGTACTCTGGGCTTTACCCCACTCTGCTGTACTCTCCGCTACATCCCACATGTACTCTGGGCTTTACCCCACTCTGCTGTACTCTCTGCTACATCCCACATATACTCTGGGCTTTACCCCACTCTGCTGTACTCTCCGCTACATCCCACATGTGCTCTGGGCTTTACCCCACTTTGCTGTACTCTCCGCTACATCCCACATGTACTCTGGGCTTTCCCCCACTCTGCTGTACTCTCCGCTACACCCCCCATGTACTCTGGGCTTTACCCCACTCTGCTGTACTCTCCGCTACACCCCCCATGTACTCTGGGCTTTACCGCACTCTGCTGTACTCTCCGCTACACGCCCCTGTGTACTCTGGGCTTTACCCCACTCTGCTGTACTCTCCGCTACATCCCACATGTACTCTGGGCTTTCCCCCACTCTGCTGTACTCTCCGCTACACCCCCCATGTACTCTGGGCTTTACCCCACTCTGCTGTACTCTCCGCTACACCCCCATGTACTCTGGGCTTTACCCCACTCTGCTGTACTCTCCGTTACATCCCACATGTACTCTGTGCTTTACCCCACTCTGCTGTACTCTCCGCTACATCCCACATGTGCTCTAGGCTTTACCCCACTCTGCTGTACTCTCCGCTACACCCCCATGTACTCAGGGCTTTACCCCCACTCTGCTGTACTCTCCGCTACACCCCCCATGTACTCTGGGCTTTACCCCACTCTGCTGTACTCTCCGCTACATCCCACATGTACTCTGGGCTTTACCCCACTCTGCTGTACTCTCCGCTACACCCCCATGTACTCTGGGCTTTACCCCACTCTGCTGTACTCTCCGCTACACCCCACATGTACTCTGGGCTTTACCCCACTCTGCTGTACTCTCCGCTACACCCCACATGAACTCTGGGCTTTACCCTACTCTGCTGTACTCTCTGCTACATCCCACATATACTCTGGGCTTTACCCCACTCTGCTGTACTCTCCGCTACATCCCACATGTACTCTGGGCTTTACCCCACTCTGCTGTACTCTCCGCTACACCCCCATGTACTCTGGGCTTTACCCCACTCTGCTGTACTCTCCGCTACACCCCACATGTACTCTGGGCTTTACCCCACTCTGCTGTACTCTCCGCTACACCCCACATGTACTCTGGGCTTTACCCCACTCTGCTGTAATCTCTGCTACATCCCACATATACTCTGGGCTTTACCCCACTCTGCTGTACTCTCCGCTACATCCCACATGTACTCTGGGCTTTACCCCACTCTGCTGTACTCTCCGCTACATCCCACATGTACTCTGGGCTTTACCCCACTCTGCTGTACTCTCTGCTACATCCCACATATACTCTGGGCTTTACCCCACTCTGCTGTACTCTCCGCTACATCCCACATGTGCTCTGGGCTTTACCCCACTTTGCTGTACTCTCCGCTACATCCCACATGTACTCTGGGCTTTCCCCCACCCTGCTGTACTCTCCGCTACACCCCCATGTACTCTGGGCTTTACCCCACTCTGCTGTACTCTCCGCTACACCCCCCATGTACTCTGGGCTTTACCGCACTCTGCTGTACTCTCCGCTACACGCCCCTGTGTACTCTGGGCTTTACCCCACTCTGCTGTACTCTCCGCTACATCCCACATGTACTCTGGGCTTTCCCCCACTCTGCTGTACTCTCCGCTACACCCCCCATGTACTCTGGGCTTTACCCCACTCTGCTGTACTCTCCGCTACACCCCTCATGTACTCTGGGCTTTACCCCACTCTGCTGTACTCTCCGCTACACCCCCCATGTACTCTGGGCTTTACCCCACTCTGCTGTACTCTCCGCTACACGCCCCTGTGTACTCTGGGCTTTACCCCACTCTGCTGTACTCTCCGCTACACCCCCCATGTACTCTGGGCTTTACCCCACTCTGCTGTACTCTCCGCTACATCCCACATGTACTCTGGGATTTACCCCACTCTGCTGTACTCTCTGCTACATCCCACATGTACTCTGGGCTTTACCCCACTCTGCTGTACTCTCCGCTACACCCCCCATGTACACTGGGATTTACCCCACTCTGCTGTACTCTCTGCTACATCCCACATGTACTCTGGGCTTTACCCCACTCTGCTGTACTCTCCGCTACACCCCCATGTACACTGGGCTTTACCCCACTCTGCTGTACTCTCCGCTACACCCCCATGTACTCTGGGCTTTACCCCACTCTGCTGTACTCTCCGCTACACCCCACATGTACTCTGGGCTTTACCCCACTCTGCTGTACTCTCCGCTACACCCCACATGTACTCTGGGCTTTACCCCACTCTGCTGTAATCTCTGCTACATCCCACATATACTCTGGGCTTTACCCCTCTCTGCTGTACTCTCCGCTACATCCCACATGTACTCTGGGCTTTACCCCACTCTGCTGTACTCTCTGCTACATCCCACATGTACTCTGGGCTTTACCCCACTCTGCTGTACTCTCCGCTACACCCCACATGTACTCTCGGCTTTACCCCACTCTGCTGTACTCTCCGCTACACCCCACATGTACTCTGGGCTTTACCCCACTCTGCTGTACTCTCTGCTACATCCCACATATACTCTGGGCTTTACCCCACTCTGCTGTACTCTCCGCTACATCCCACATGTACTCTGGGCTTTACCCCACTCTGCTGTACTCTCCGCTACATCCCACATGTACTCTGGGCTTTACCCCACTCTGCTGTACTCTCTGCTATATCCCACATATACTCTGGGCTTTACCCCACTCTGCTGTACTCTCCGCTACATCCCACATGTGCTCTGGGCTTTACCCCACTTTGCTGTACTCTCCGCTACATCCCACATGTACTCTGGGCTTTCCCCCACTCTGCTGTACTCTCCGCTACACCCCCCATGTACTCTGGGCTTTACCCCACTCTGCTGTACTCTCCGCTACACCCCCCCATGTACTCTGGGCTTTACCGCACTCTGCTGTACTCTCCGCTACACGCCCCTGTGTACTCTGGGCTTTACCCCACTCTGCTGTACTCTCCGCTACATCCCACATGTACTCTGGGCTTTCCCCCACTCTGCTGTACGCTCCGCTACACCCCCCATGTACTCTGGGCTTTACCCCACTCTGCTGTACTCTCCGCTACACCCCCCATGTACTCTGGGCTTTACCCCACTCTGCTGTACTCTCCGCTACACCCCCCATGTACTCTGGGCTTTACCCCACTCTGCTGTACTCTCCGCTACACCCCCCATGTACTCTGGGCTTTACCCCACTCTGCTGTACTCTCCGCTACACGCCCCTGTGTACTCTGGGCTTTACCCCACTCTGCTGTACTCTCCGCTACACCCCCATGTACACTGGGCTTTACGTCACTCTGCTGTACTTTCTGCTACATCCCACATGTACTCTGGGCTTTACCCCACTCTGCTGTACTCTCCGTTACATTCCACATGTACTCTGGGCTTTACCCCACTCTGCTGTACTCTCCGCTACATCCCACATGTACTCTGAGCTTTACCCCACTCTGCTGTACTCTCTGTTACATCCCACATGTACTCTGGGCTTTACCCCACTCTGCTGTACTCCCCGCTACATCCCACATGTACTCTGGGCTTTACCCCACTCTGCTGTACTCTCCGCTACATCCACATGTACTCTGGGCTTTACGCCACTCTGCTGTACTCTCCGCTACATCCCACATGTAATCCGGGCTTTACCCCACTCTGCTGTACTCTCCGCTACATCCCACATGTACTCTGGGCTTTACCCCACTCTGCTGTACTCTCCGTTACATCCCACATGTACTCTGGGCTTTACCCCACTCTGCTGTACTCCCCACTACATGCCCCATGTACTCTGGGCTTTACCCCGCTCTGCTGTATTGTCCGCTACACCCCCCCATGTACTCAGGGTTTTACCCCACTCTGCTGTATTCTCCGCTACACCCCCCTGTACTCTCCGCTACGTCCCAAATGTACTCTGGGCTTTACCCCACTCTGCTGTACTCTCCGCTACATCCCACATGTACTCTGAGCTTTACCCCACTCTGCTGTACTCTCCGCTACATCCACATGTACTCTGGGCTTTACGCCACTCTGCTATACTCTCCGCTACATCCCACATGTAATCTGGGCTTTACCCCACTCTGCTGTACTCTCCGCTACATCCCACATGTACTCTGGGCTTTACCCCACTCTGCTGTACTAACCGCTACATCCCACATGTACTCTGGGCTTTACCCCACTCTGCTGTACTCTCCGCTACGTCCCAAATGTACTCTGGGCTTTACCCCACTCTGCTGTACTCTCCGCTACCCCCCCCCATGTACACTGGGCTTTACGTCACTCTGCTGTACTTTCTGCTACATCCCACATGTACTCTGGGCTTTACCCCACTCTGCTGTACTCTCCGTTACATCCCACATGTACTCTGGGCTTTACCCCACTCTGCTGTACTCTCTGCTACATCCCACATGTACTCTGGGCTTTACCCCACTCTGCTGTACTCTCCACTACATGCCCCATGTACTCTGGGCTTTACCCCGCTCTGCTGTATTCTCCGCTACACCCCCCCATGTACTCAGGGTTTTACCCCACTCTGCTGTATTCTCCGCTACACCCCCCTGTACTCTCCGCTACGTCCCAAATGTACTCTGGGCTTTACCCCACTCTGCTGTACTCTCCGCTACATCCCACATGTACTCTGAGCTTTACCCCACTCTGCTGTACTCTCCGCTACATCCACATGTACTCTGGGCTTTACGCCACTCTGCTGTACTTTCCGCTACATCCCACATGTAATCCGGGCTTTACCCCACTCTGCTGTACTCTCTGCTACATCCCACATGTACTCTGGGCTTTACCCCACTCTGCTGTACTAACCGCTACATCCCACATGTACTCTAAGCTTTACCCCACTCTGCTGTACTCTCCGCTACATCCCACATGTACTCTGGGCTTTACTCCACCCTGCTGTACTCTCTGCTACATCCCACATGTACTCTGGGCTTTACTCCACCTGCTGTACTCTCTGCTACATCCCACATGTACTCTGGGCTTTACCCCACTCTGCTGTACTCTCCGCTACATGCCCCATGTACTCTGGGCTTTACCCAACTCTGCTGTACTCTCCGCTACGTCCCATATGTACTCTGGGCTTTACCCCACTCTGCTGTACTCTCCGCTATGTCCCACATGTACTCTGGGCTTTACGCCGCTCTGCTGTACTCTCCGCTACATCTCACATGTACTCTGGGCTTTACCCCACTATGCTATACTTTCTGCTACATCCCACATGTACTCTGGGCTTTACCCCACTATGCTGTATTCTCCGCTACACCCCCCATGTACTCTCGGCTTTACCCCACCCCACTGTACTGTTCATTACACCCCCATGTAAACTCTGCTATACCTCCCCATGTAGTCTCCTTTTTACCCGCTGTACACTCTTCTACATCGCCACATGTACTCTCCGCTGTACCCCACCCCACTATACTCTCTGTTATATCCCCCATGCACTCTCCGCTTTACCCCACTGCGCTGTACTCTCCACTTTACCCCACCTTGTTTTAATCTCCTCTACACAGCCCCATGTACTCTCTGATACACCCCCTGCTGTAGTCTTCGCTTTACACCAACCCACTGTACTCTCCGTTATTACACCATTCATGTACTCTCTGCTACACCCCCCACGTACTCTACACTTTACCTTAACCCGCTATACTCTCTGCTATACCCCCATGTACTCTGTGCTACAGCTCCCCATGTAGTCTCCACTTAACCCCACTGTGTTGTACTCTCTGCTACATCTGCCACGCAACCCCTGTTCTCCCCATTTTGGCCAACCCTGTTGTACTCTCCACTACACCTATCCCATGTACTCTCTGCTTCAGCCCCCACTGTAGTCTCCTCTACACACCCACTGTAGTCTCCTCTACACACCCACTGTAGTCTCCTCTACACACCCCACTGTAGTCTCCTCTACACTCCCCACTGTAGTCTCCTCTCCACTCCCCACTGTAGTCTCCTCTCCACTCCCCACTGTAGTCTCCTCTCCACTCCCCACTGTAGTCTCCTCTACACTCCCCACTGTAGTCTCCGCTACACTCCCCACTGTAGTCTCCGCTACACTCCCCACTGTAGTCTCCTCTACACTCCCCATTGTAGTCTCCTCTACACTCCCCACTGTAGTCTCCTCTATATTTACCACTGTAGTCTCCTTTACACTCCCCACTGTAGTCTCTGCTACACTCCCCGTTGTAGTCTCCGCTACACTCCCCACTGTAGTCTCCTCTACACACCCCACTGTAGTCTCCTCTACACTCCCTACTGTAGTCTCCTCTACACTCCCCACTGTAGTCTCCACTACACTCCCCACTGTAGTCTCCTCTACAATCCCCGTTGTAGTCTCCTCTACCCTCCCCACTGTAGTCTCCTCTATACTCCCCACTGTAGTCTCTGCTACACTCCCCACTGTAGTCTCTGCTACACTCCCCGTTGTAGTCTCCTCTACCCTCCCCACTGTAGTCTCCTCTATACTCCCCACTGTAGTCTCCTCTACACTCCCCACTGTAGTCTCCTCTACACTCCCCACTGTAGTTTCCTCTACACTCCCCACTGTAGTCTCCTCTATACTCCCCACTGTAGTCTCCACTACACTCCCCACTGTAGTCTCCTCTACACTCCCCACTGTAGTCTCCTCTACACTCCCCACTGTAGTCTCCTCTACACTCCCCACTGTAGTCTCCTCTACACTCCCCACTGTAGTCTCCTCTACACTCCCCACTGTAGTCTCCTCTACACTCCCCACTGTAGTCTCCTCTACACTCCCCACTGTAGTCTCCTCTACACTCCCCACTGTAGTCTCCTCTACACTCCCCACTGTAGTCTCCTCTACACTCCCCACTGTAGTCTCCTCTACACTCCCCACTGTAGTCTCCTCTACACTCCCCACTGTAGTCTCCTCTACACTCCCCACTGTAGTCTCCTCTACACTTCCCACTGTAGTCTCCTCTACACTTCCCACTGTAGTCTCCTCTACACTCCCCACTGTAGTCTCCACTACACTCCCCACTGTAGTCTCCTCTACACTCCCCACTGTAGTCTCCTCTACACTCCCCACTGTAGTCTCCTCTACACTCCCCACTGTAGTCTCCTCTACACTCCCCACTGTAGTCTCCTCTACACTTCCCACTGTAGTCTCCGCTACACTTCCCACTGTAGTCTCCGCTACACTCCCCGTTGTAGTCTCTTCTACACTCCCCGATGTAATCTCCTCTACACTCCCCACTGTAGTCTCTGTTACACTACCCACTGTAGTCTCCTCTACACTCCCCACTGTAGTCTCTGCTACACTCCCCACTGTAGTCTCCGCTTTATCCCATCCCGTTGTACTCTCTGCTTCAGCCCCTGCTGTACTATAGGCTACATACACCACCATATACTTTTTACTTTACCCCACCCGGTTGTACTCTCCACTACACCCTTAATGTACTCTCTACTACACCCCCCCCCCCTGTACTGTCTGTTACACCCCCATGATACTTTCCTCTACACCTGTTCATGTACTCTCCACGTCACCCCCCCATGTACTCTCTATTTCATCCCCCATGTACTCTCCACGTCATCCTCCCACCACTCTACTCTCCACTTAAACCCCCCCCCCTACACTGTACTCACTTCTCTGCCCCCTTCCCCCACTGTATTCTATGTTTCAGCCCCTGTACTCTTCAATGGGAACAGCCATGCTAGATAATGGTAACCACCACTATGACAACTGGTGCTGGTCCTTTGTGTCTCCGCACTATGCATCATGGCAGTAGGGCTGGATCCATGATATACAGAAGGCTGGTCAATGCTCCCTCCATGAACACCAGATGGGAACAGTCTTAGTAGCTGAGGGATTGTCTATTTTCCCTTCACCAATACCAGATGGGAACAACCATGGTAGATAATGGCTCCCTCCACGATGACACTTGGGGCTGGTCCTGTGTGGGTCTGTATTGTAGATGATGGCAATAGGACTGGATCCATGAGGTCCCGCATATACAGAAGGCTTGTCAATGTTCCCTCCATGAATACCAGAGGGAAATGGCTATAGTAGCAAAAAGGGTCCCCTCTCCCTCACCATGACACCTGGCGCTGGTCCTGTGTCTCCACACTATACATGATGGCAGCAGTCAGTACATGATGTCATGGACATACTGAAGGCTGGTCAATGTTCCCTCCAGCAGTACAAGATGGAAATAGCCATGGAGCCCCCCTCCGTGCCAACTCGTGGCTGTCATCCTCGTGCGCGCCAGCTGCAAGTGTGGTGTGTCCAGTGGATCGAAGCAGGTCCATCTACCATGACAGCCCAGGCATAATATGGCCATGTCCTCAGAGGAGTTTTACTCCGAGCATCTTTTCATCACATGGGGTCATGTGACTGACAAGTAGTTGTCAGAAGAGTGCTGTGAACAGTAGTGGTGTCAGTTGAACCTGTGAGCCACCACAGTATATTATACTAGTCCCATTATAAATACAGGAAGGAAAGTGTTAATAGTGAGGCTAGCGAGGTCTTCAGGGAGCTGTGAATGTCTGAGCCCGGGTTGCCTGCTATAACACATAGAGGCCAGGGTGGGGGCCCAAGAAGGCCCTTATATCCCCCATGTGTAGACCAACTCCTAGAAGATACCATGGGGACTCTGGAAAACAGTAGAAACTAAAGTGGACCGGATCCTCAGGAGGGGAGAACATAGGGCCCTGGAAGACATCCTCAGTGTCCAAAACAATAAAGTAAGAAAGAGGTGATCTGGGCCCTCAAGAGGGGACAACATAGGGCCCTGGAAGACATCCTCAAAGTGTCTAGTACAATAGAGTGAGAATTAGGAAGTCTGGGCCCTCAGGAGGGGAGAACATAGGGCCCTGGAAGACATCCCCTAAGTGTCTAGTACAATAGAGTGAGAATTAGGAAGTCTGGGCCCTCAGGAGGGGAGAACATAGGGCCCTGGAAGACATCCTCTAAGTGTCTAGTACAATAGAGTGAGAATTAGGAAGTCTGGGCCCTCAGGAGGGGAGAACATAGGGCCCTGGAAGACAACCTCCAAGTGTCTAGTACAATAGAGTGAGAATTAGGAAGTCTGGGCCCTCAGGAGGGGAGAACATAGGGCCCTGGAAGACAACCTCCAAGTGTCTAGTACAATAGAGTGAGAATTAGGAAGTCTGGGCCCTCAGGAGGGGAGAACATAGGGCCCTGGAAGACAACCTCAAAGTGTCTAGTACAATAGAGTGAGAATTAGGAAGTCTGGGCCCTCAGGCGGGGAGAATATGGGGGCCCTGGAAAACTATAGACAGACTAAGGGGGTCTCTGCCTTCAGCAGGGAAGAACATAGGGCCCCTGGAAAACGATAGAGAATGAAGGGTACTGGGCCTTCAGGAGGGGAGAACATGGGGCCCTTGAACACATCCTCAGTGTCCGAAACAACAAAGTGAGAAAGAGGGGATATGGGCCCTCAGAAGGGAATAACAAGGGGCCCCTGAATGACATCCTCAAAGTTTCCGGTACAACAGAGAGAGTGTGAGGGATCTGTACCCTCAGGGTGGTGTGACATATATGGCCAGTTGTGGTCATGCAGATCCACAGTAGTCTCCATCACATACGGAGTGTAGAGCCGGCCTTATTAACCCCATGTCAGCCACAGACGAGCTCCAGCATACGCACCTATTCTTGCCATGCCCCTTTTCTCTGGAGGTGACCACGAGTCAGCCCCTCCCCCAACTGTTTTCCACACACAGCACTTCTGCGTAGGGATGAGCGAACCCGGACTGTATAGTTCGGGTTCGTACCGAATTTTGGGGTGTCCGTGACACGGACCCGAACCCGGACATTTTCGTAAAAGTCCGGGTTCGGTGTTCGTCGCTTTCTTGGCGCTTTTTGAAAGGCTGCAAAGCAGCCAATCAACAAGCGTCATACTACTTGCCCCAAGAGGCCATCACAGCCATGCCTACTATTGGCATGGCTGTGATTGGCCAGAGCACCATGTGACCCCGCCTCTATTTAAGCTGGAGTCACATAGCGCCGCCCGTCACTCTGCTCTGATTAGCGTAGGGAGAGGTTGCGGCTGCGACGTTAGGGCGAGATTAGGCAGATTAACTCCTCCAAAGGACTTGATTATTGATCGATCTGCAGCTGTGGATCATTGAGCTGCTGAAATTCAATTGCTCACTGTTTTTAGGCTGCCCAGACCGTTTGTCAGTCACTTTTTTCTGGGGTGATCGGCGGCCATTTTGTGTCTTGTGGTGCGCCAGCACAAGCTGCGACCAAGTGCATTTAACCCTCAATGGTGTGGTTTTTTGGCTAAAGCCTACATCAGGGTGAAGCTGTCACACCAAGTGCATTTAACCAGCAATAGTCTGTTCATTTTTTGGCCATATACTACATCAGGGGCAAGCTGCGCCCGTCACCAAGTGCATTTAACCCTCAGTAGTGTGGTTGGTCAAGCTGTCACCAAGTGCATTTAACCAGCAATAGTGTGGTTATTTTTTGGCCATATCCCAGTCTAATTCTGTCAGTAAATCCATACCTGTCACCGAGCGCCTAAATACTAGGCCTCAAATTTATATCCCGCTAAATCTGTCGTTACCGCTGTCCTGTTGTGGCTGGGCAAGTTATTTAGTGTCCGTCAAAGCCCATTTTTTGTTCTGGGTTGAAATACAATTCCCAATTTAGCAATTTCATAATTTAGTGGTTTCTGCTATATCAGAGCTATTTGAAATCTATCCCTAAAAGGGTATATAATATTCAAGGTGCACATTGGGTCATTCAGAATAACTTCACACACACACGCTACTGTGCATTTCCAAGTCTAATTCTGTCAGTAAATCCATACCGGTCACCCAGCGCCTAAATACTAGGCCTCAAATTTATATCCCGCTGAATTTGAATACAATACATTGGGCCAAATAATATTTTTGTTGTTGTGGTGAACGATAACAATGAGGAAAACATCTAGTAAAGGACGCGGACGTGGACATGGTCGTGGTGGTGTTAGTGGACCCTCTGGTGCTGGGAGAGGACGTGGCCGTTCTGCCACATCCACACGTCCTAGTGTACCAACTACCTCAGGTCCCAGTAGCCGCCAGAATTTACAGCGATATATGGTGGGGCCCAATGCCGTTCTAAGGATGGTAAGGCCTGAGCAGGTACAGGCATTAGTCAATTGGGTGGCCGACAGTGGATCCAGCACGTTCACATTATCTCCCACCCAGTCTTCTGCAGAAAGCGCACAGATGGCGCCTGAAAACCAACTCCATCAGTCTGTCACATCACCCCCATGCATACCAGGGAAACTGTCTCAGCCTCAAGTTATGCAGCAGTCTCTTATGCTGTTTGAAGACTCCTCTGCCTGGGTGCTGGGCCTAAATATCTGACAATGGACTGTTCCAATGTTGGGTGACGTGAAGCCTGATTCTCTGCTATGATATGAAGACTGATTCTCTGCTGACATGAAGCCAGATTGTCTGTTACAGGACCTCTCTCCTCTGCCTGGGTGCTGGGCCTAAATATCTGACAATGGACTTTTGCAGTGGTGGCTGACGTGAAGCCTGATTCTCTGCTATGACATGCAGACTGATTCTCTGCTGACATGAAGCCAGATCCTCTGTTACGGGACCTCTCTCCTCTGCCTAGGTGCTGGGCCTAAATATCTGACAATGGACTGTTGCATTGGTGGCTGACGTGAAGCCTGATTCTCTGCTGACATGAAGCAAGATCCTCTGTTACGGGACCTCTCTCCTCTGCCTGGGTGCCTGGGCCTAAATATATGACAATGGACTGTTCCAATGTTGGGTGACATGAAGTCAGATCCTCTGTTACGGGACCTCTCTCCTCTGCCTGGGTGCTGGGCCTAAATATCTGACAATGGACTGTTGCAGTGGTGGCTGACGTGAAGCCTGATTCTCTGCTATGACATGAAGACTGATTCTCTGCTGACATGAAGCCAGATTCTCTGTTACGGGACCTCTCTCCTCTGCCTGGGTGCTGGGCCTAAATATCTGACAATGGACTGTTGCACTGGTAGCTGACGTGAAGCCTGATTCTCTGCTATGACATGAAGACTGATTCTCTGCTGACATGAAGCCAGATTCTCTGTTACGGGACCTCTCTCCTCTGCCTGGGTGTCGGGGCCTAAATATATGACAATGGACTGTTGCAGTGGTGGCTGACGTGAAGCCTGATTCTCTGCTATGACATGCAGACTGATTCTCTGCTGACATGAAGCCAGATTGTCTGTTACGGGGCCTCTCTCCTCTGCCTGGGTGCTGGGCCTAAATATACGACAATGGACTGTTGCAGTGGTGGGTGACAGGAAGCCAGATTCTCTGCTATGGGACCTCTCTCCAATTGATTTTGGTTAATTTTTATTTATTTAATTTTTATTTTAATTCATTTCCCTATCCACATTTGTTTGCAGGGGATTTACCTACATGTTGCTGCCTTTTGCAGCCCTCTAGCCCTTTCCTGGGCTGTTTTACAGCTTTTTTAGTGCCGAAAAGTTCCGGTCCCCATTGACTTCAATGGGGTTCGGGTTCGGGACGAAGTTCGGATCGGGTTCGGATCCCGAACCCGAACATTTTCGGGAAGTTCGGCCGAACTTCTCGAACCCGAACATTCAGGTGTCCGCTCAACTCTACTTCTGCGTGGTCTTGAAGCTTTGTACGTCGTTGTAAGTCGGTGCACCTCGCGTCACACTCGCCGTGTAATTTTTCATGTTCTTTTTAAAGATTTTTTTTCTTTTCTTTTTTCACTTCTTTGAATTAAGATCAAAACTAGTGAAAAAAAATAGCAGCGATGCTGCTTCCTGGAGACGTCGCTGTTCAAAGAGCCGCACGTATTGCGCAGGAAGATATGGCCTGAAGGAGAGCACGCAGATATGGGGGGCAGCAAGCAGGAGGATGCCATCAATCTTCTCTTTTTACTTCCAGCTTTGAAGATCAAGTTGAGGAGGTACCAAGTAAATACCTACCTCACTCCACACCTGAGAGGGGCGAGAAGCAGTGAACTTAACCCATGCTTAACCGCCCACACTTAGAGCACAAGGGTTCGAAATGGCGCTGCCTATGACACATATCCCACAGAGCCCAGGGATTCAATAAGGATACATCTGCCACTGGTGACAGGACGGTCTACCGTATGTGTGGTCTACCACTGGAGACAGAACGGTCTATGTAAGGTCTACCACTGGTGACAGTGCGGTCTGTGTGCGGTCTGCCACTGGTGACAAGACGGTCTATATGCGGTCTGCCCCTGGTGACAGGACGGTCTATGTGCGGTCTGCCACTGGTGACAGGACGGTCTATGTGTGGTCTGCCCTTGGTTACAGGACGGTCTATGTGCGGTCTGCCACTGGCGACAGGATGGTCTATGTGCGGTCTGCCACTGGTGACAGGATGGTCTATGT
Source organism: Bufo gargarizans (assembly GCF_014858855.1). Lineage (NCBI taxonomy): Eukaryota > Metazoa > Chordata > Amphibia > Anura > Bufonidae > Bufo > Bufo gargarizans. The sequence continues at coordinate 376,420,864 of NC_058085.1, read as the reverse complement.
GTGGTCTGCCACTGGTGACAGGACGGTCTACCGTATGTGCGGTCTGCCACTGGTGACAGGACGGTCTATGTGCGGTCTGCCGCTGGTGACAGGATGGTCTATGTGCGGTCTGCCACTGGTGACAGGACGGTCTATGTGCAGTCTACCACTGGTGACAGGATGGTCTATGTGCGGTCTGCCACTGGTGACAGGATGGTCTATGTGTGGTCTGCCACTGGTGACAGGACGGTCTACCGTATGTGCGGTCTGCCACTGGTGACAGGACGGTCTATGTGTGGTCTGCCACTGGTGACAGGATGGTCTATGTGCGGTCTGCCACTGGTGACAAGACGGTCTATGTGCGGTCTGCCCCTGGTGACAGGACGGTCTATGTGCGGTCTGCCACTGGCAACAGGATGGTCTATGTGCGGTCTGCCACTGGTGACAGGATGGTCTATGTGTGGTCTGCCACTGGTGACAGGACGGTCTACCGTATGTGCGGTCTGCCACTGGTGACAGGACGGTCTACCGTATGTGCGGTCTGCCACTGGTGACAGGACGGTCTACCGTATGTGCGGTCTGCCACTGGTGACAGGACGGTCTATGTGCGGTCTGCCACTGGTGACAGGATGGTCTATGTGCGGTCTGCCACTGGTGACAGGATTGTCTATGTGCGGTCTGCCACTGGTGACAGGATGGTCTATGTGCGGTCTGCCACTGGTGACAGGATTGTCAATGTGCGGTCTGCCACTGGTGACAAGACGGTCTATGTGCGGTCTGCCCCTGGTGACAGGACGGTCTATGTGCGGTCTGCCACTGGTGACAGGACGGTCTATGTGTGGTCTGCCCTTGGTGACAGGACGGTCTATGTGCGGTCTGCCACTGGTGACAGGACGGTCTATGTGTGGTCTGCCACTGGGGACAGGATGGTCTATGTGTGGTCTGCCACTGGTGACAGGACAGTCTATGTGCGGTCTGCCACTGGTGACAGGACGGTCTATATGCGGTCTTCCACTGGTGACAGGATGGTCTATGTGCGGTCTGCCACTGGTGACAGGACGGTCTATGTGTGGTCTGCCACTGGTAACAGGACGGTCTATGTGCGGTCTTCCACTGGTGACAGAATGGTCTATGTGTGGTCTGCCACTGGTGACAGGACGGTCTATGTGAGGTCTACCACTAGTGTGATAATTGTAGTGGATGGCACTCCTTGTGTGTCGCTGTCGGTGCTCAGTGGAGAAGATCAATCAAAATATGTAGAAACCACGGCACTCGATATTGGATATGCAAAATTAATTTGTTTATTAATTGTCCATCCCAGGTAGGATCATTTATATTGCAAATGGCCAACGTTTCGGTCCAGCAGGACCTTGGTCACGGCCTTAATGCAGGAGATCTCGATGCCTATGTGTGGTCTACCACTAGTGACATAATTGTCTAGGTGCGGTCTGCCACTGGTGACAGAACGGTCTATGTGCGGTCTACCACTAGTGACAGGATGGTCTGTGTGCAGTCTACCACTGGTGACATGATGGTCTATGTGAGGTCTGCCACTGGTGACAGGATTGTCTATGTGTGGTCTGCCACTGGAGGCAGGACGGTCTATGTGCTCTCTGCCACTGGAGGCAGGATGGTCTATGTGCGGTCTGCCACTGGTGACAGGACGGTCTATGTGCGGTCTGCCACTGGTGACAGGACGGTTTATGTGCGGTCTGCCACTGGTGACAGGATGGTCTATGTGCGGTCTGCCACTGGAGACAGGACGGTCTATGAGCGCTTTGCCACTGGAAACAGGACGGTCTATGTGCGGTCTGCCACTGGAGACAGGACGGTCTATGAGCGCTTTGCCACTGGAGACAGGACGGTCTATGTGCGCTTTGCCACTGGAAACAGGACGGTCTATGTGAGGTCTACCACTGGTGACAGTGCGGTCTGTGTGCGATCTGCCACTGGAGACAGGACAGTCTATGTGCGTTCTGCCACTGGTGACAGGATTGTCTATGTGCGCTCTGCCACTGGTGACAGGACGGTCTATGTGTGGTCTACCACTAGTGACAGGATGGTCTGTGTGCAGTCTACCACTGGTGACACGATGGTCTATGTGAGGTCTGCCACTGGTGACAGGATTGTCTATGTGTGGTCTGCCACTGGTGACAGGACGGTTTATGTGCAGTCTGCCACTGGAGAAAGGGCGGTCTATGTGCGGTCTGCCACTGGTGACAGGACGGTCTATGTGCGGTCTGCCACTGGAGACAGGACGGTCTATGAGCGCTCTGCCACTGGTGACAGGACGGTCTATGTGTGCTCTGCCACTGGTGACAGGATTGTCTATGTGCGCTCTGCCACTGGTGACAGGACGGTCTATGTGTGGTCTACCACTAGTGACAGGATGGTCTGTGTGCAGTCTACCACTGGTGACACGATTGTCTATGTGAGGTCTACCACAGGTGACAGGATGGTCTAGGTGCGGTCTGCCACTGGTGACAGGATGGTCTATGTGTGCTCTACCACTGGTGAAAGGATGGTCTATGTGAGCTCTACCGCAGGTGACAGGATGGTCTATGTGTGGTCTACTACTGGTGTCAGGGTGGTCTGTGTGCAGTCTACTACTGGTGACAGGACGGTCTATGTGCGGTCTACCACTAGTGACAGGATGGTCTGTGTGCAGTCTACCACTGGTGCAGTCTACTTGAGGTCTACCACAGGTGACAAGATGGTCTAGGTACTGTCTGCCACTGGTGACAGGATGGTCTATGTGAGCTCTACCGCTGGTGACAGGATGGTCTATGTGTGGTCTACCTCTGGTGACAAGATGGTCTATGTGTGGTCTACCACTGGTGACAGGACGGTCTGTGTGGTCTACCACTGGTGACAGGATGGTCTATGTGAGCTCTACCGCGGGTGACAGGATGGTCTATGTGAGCTCTACCACTGGTGACAGGACGGTCTGTGTGAGCTCTACTGCTGGTGACAGGATGGTCTATGTGAGCTCTACCGCTGCTGACAGGACGGTCTGTGCGTGGTCTACCACTGGTGACAGGATGGTCAGATATGTATATTTTTTTATATTTCAATGCTTTTTGGGGAATAAGTGGTGACAAGTACTTTATGGAGGTACAATGTATTCAGGATAATAACACGGATCTGTGACATGTATGTTCCAGGATAAGAACATGCATGTATTTAATGCCTGGAAGTTTCAGCGCTCTCTTAGTTTTGCATATACCCATTAATGGTGGCCATGATTGAACTGATTAAATGTTATTGCTGACGGCGATCTTCTCAGGTCTCTCCTCCGGTGATCTGCTCCGGTATCTGTGCCTTTGTTCTGCTTTGGTCTCTGTTGGTAATCTGCTCCTGCGTCTGTGCTGATGATTTGCTATGATGATCTGCGCGATATCTATACAGGTCATCTACCTTGGTCTCTGTCGGTGATCTGCTCCGGTGTCTCTGCCGGTGATCTTCTCCGGTGTCTCTGCAGGTGATCTGCTATAGTGATAAGTTACAGCATTTCCGGTAATGATTTGCTCTGATGTTCTTCTCTGGTATCTCTGCTGGTGATCTACATGGTCTCTGTTGGTGATCTACTATGGTGATATGTTCCAGCGTCTCCTGATGATTGGCTATGATGAGCTGCTCCGGTATCTCTGCTGGTGATCCACCTTGGTCTTTGTTGGTGATCTGCCCCGGTGTCTCTGCTGGTTATCCCCCTTGGTCTCTGTTGATGATCTGCTCCAGTATCTCTGCCGGTGATCCACCTTGGTCTCTGTTGATGATCTGCTCCAGTATCTCTGCCAGTGATCCCTCTTGGTCTCTGTTGGTGATCTGCTCCGGTATCTCTGGAGGTTACTCACCTTGGTCTCTGTTGATAATCTGCTCTGGTATCTCTGACTGTGATCTACCTTGGTCTCTGTTGATGATCTTCTCCGGTATCTCTACCCGTTATGTACCTTGGTCTCTGTTGATGATCTGCTACGGTATGTCTGGCAGTGATCCACCTTGGTCTCTATTGATGATTTGCTCCTGTATCTCTGCCAGTGATCCACCTTGGTCTCTGTTGATGATCTGCTCTGGTATCTCTGGCGGTTATCCACCTTGGTCTCTGTTGGTGATCTGCCACGGTATCTTGGCGGCTATCCAAATTGTTCTCTGTTGATGATCTGCTCCGGTATCTCTGCCGGTTATCCACCTTGGTCTTTTTTGATGCTCTGCTCTGGTATGTCTGACGGTGATCCACCTTGGTCTCTATTGATGATCTGCTCCGATATCTCTGCTGGTGATCCACCTTGGTCTCTGTTGGTGATCTGCTCTGGTATCTCTGCCGGTGATCCAGCTTGGTCTCTGTTGGTGATCTGCTCTGGTATCTCTGCCGGTGATCCAGCTTGGTCTCTGTTGGTGATCTGCTCCAGTATCTCTGCCAATGATTCACCTTGGTCTCTGTTGATGAATCTTACTGGTGGGTGCTAGGCACCCCAGTCTGACACTGTCCGTTGGTGATCTGCTCCATTGTCTCTGTAGGTGATCTGCTATGGTGATATGCTCCAGTGTTTCTGCTGATCATTTGCTCTGGTGATCTACAGTGTCTCCACCGGTGTTCTGCCCCGGTGTCCCTGCCGGTGAACTTGCGCCACTCTTGCTGTATGAGCGTATCATCGTCTTCAGTAATGAGTCATTAATTAAGTCGTGGCGTCCATTTCTCTGCTAACTGCCTCATAAACAATCGGCCGGAGATTACTCAGTTTTGACTTCTTGACACTATTTAAGGAATCAATATTAGTTTCCCGCACCGCACCGCCGCGCGCCTCCTGTTATTCAGCCGTCATCTGCTCGGAATACTAATGATGGAATTAAGGCCCGGAGATTGTGCGACGCCTCCATCAGAAGATCCCTATCTGCTGGGAATTAGGGGCTGATTATGTGCGCGGCTGCAGAATGTGCCACTCATTAGAATAAGCGGCGCTGACTGTCCATGTGCGTGGAGTGCCGGCTATTGAAGTGCGTGCCGGGATGAAGCTGCTCCAAGAAAATCCTGTCAGAAGGTTCTCTGCACTCATGTAAGGACAAGAAGGAACAGTACTACTACCCCTAACATGCCAGGTCTGAGAGAAAAACTGGAGATGGACACTCTAGATACTAAGCATTCACTGTTTTAAAATACATTATTGACTTCTAAGCAAGAAGAGTACATGGGCCCCTGAAACAGAACAGTATATGGGCCCCTGAGCAAGAATAGAACATTGACCCTTGAGCAAGAACATTAGATGGGCCCCTGATTCAGAACAATATATGGGCCCCTGAGGAAGATTAAAACATCGACTTCTGAGTAAAAACAATACATGAGCCCCTAAGAAGAGTACCTGGGCCCCTGAGAAAAAAAATACAACATGGGTCCTTGAGCAAGAACAGTACTTGGGCCCCTGAGCAAAAGAATACATGGCCTCTAAGGAAGAAAAGTACATGGGCCCCTCAGCCAGAACAGTATATGGGCTCCTGACCTAGAAGACTACATGAGCCCCTCAGCCAGAACAGTATATGGGCCTCTCAGCCAGAACAGTATATGAGCCCCTCAGCCAGAACAGTATATGGGCTCCTCAACCAGAACAGTATATGGGCCCCTCAACCAGAACAGTATATGAGCTCCTGACCCAGAAGACTACATGAGCCCATGAGCCAGAACAGTTAATGGGCTCCTCAGCCCGAACAGTATATGGGCTCCTGACCCAGAACAGTATATGGGCCCCTTAGCCAGAACAGTATATGGGCTCCTGACCCAGAAGACTACATGAGCCCCTGTGCCATAACAATATATGGGCCCCTCAGCCAGAACAGTATATGGGCTCCTGACCCTTAAGACTACATGAGCCCCTGAGCCTGAACAGTTAATGGACTCCTCATCCAGAACAGTATATGGGCTCCTGACCCACAACAGTATATGGCCCCCTCAGCCAGAACAGTATATGGGCTCCTGACCCAGAAGACTGCATGAGCCCCTGAGCCACAACAGTTAATGGGCCCTCAGCCAGAACAGTACATGGGCTCCTGACCCAGAACAGTATATGGGCCCCTCAGCCAGAACAGTATATGGGCTCCTGACCCAGAAGACTACATGAGCCCCTGTGCCATAACAGTAAATGGGCTCCTCAGCCAGAACAGTATATGGGCTCCTGACCCACAACAGTATATGGCCCCCTCAGCCAGAACAGTATATGGGCTCCTGACCCAGAAGACTGCATGAGCCCCTGAGCCACAACAGTTAATGGGCCCTCAGCCAGAACAGTATATGGGCTCCTGACCCAGAACAGTATATGGGCCCCTCAGCCAGAACAGTATATGGGCTCCTGACCCAGAAGACTACATGAGCCCCTGTGCCATAACAGTAAATGGGCTCCTCAGCCAGAACAGTATATGGGCTCCTGACCCAGAAGACTACATGAGCCCCTGAGCCTGAACAGTTAATGGACTCCTCAGCCAGAAAAGTATATGGGCTCCTGACCCACAACAGTATATGGGCCCCTCAGCCAGAACAGTATATGGGCTCCTGACCCAGAAGACTACATGAGCCCCTGAGCCAGAACAATATATGGGCCTCTCAGCCAGAACAGTATTTGGGCTCCTGACCCACAAGACTACATGAGCCCCTGAGCTAGAACAGTTAATGGGCTCCTCAGCCAGAACAGTATATGGGCTCCTGACCCACAAGACTACATGAGCCTCTGAGCCAGAACAGTTAATGGGCTCCTCAGCCAGAACAGTATATGGGCTCCTGACCCACAAGACTGCATGAGTCCCTGAGCCAGAACAGTTAATGGGCCCCTCAGCCAGAACAGTATATGGGCTCCTGACCCAGAAGACTGCATGAGCCCCTCAGCCAGAACAGTATATGGGCCCCTCAGCCAGAACAGTTAATGGGCTCCTGACCCAGAAGACTGCATGAGCCCCTGAGACAGAACAGTATATGGGCCCCTCAGCCAGAACAGTTAATGGGCTCCTGACCAAGAAGACTGCATGAGCCCCTGAGCCAGAACAGTATATGGGCCCCTCAACAAGAACAGTATATGGGCTCCTGACCCAGAAGACTGCATGAGCCCCTGAGCCAGAACAGTATATGGGCCCCTCAGCCAGAACAGTTAATGGGCTCCTGACCCAGAACAGTATATGGGCCCCTCAGCCAGAACAGTATATGGGCTCCTGACCCAGAAGACTGCATGAGCCCCTGAGCCAGAACAGTATATGGGCCCCTCAGCCAGAACAGTTAATAGGCTCCTGACCCAGAACAGTATATGGGCCACTCAGCGAGAACAGTATATGGGCTCCTGACCCAGAACAGTATATGGGCCCCTCAGCCAGAACAGTATATGGGCTCCTGACCCAGAAGACTGCATGAGCCCCTGAGCCAGAAAAGTATATGGGCCCCTCAGCCAGAACAGTTAATAGGCTCCTGACCCAGAACAGTATATGGGCCACTCAGCGAGAACAGTATATGGGCTCCTGACCCAGAACAGTATATGGGCCCCTCAGCCAGAACAGTATATGGGCTCCTGACCCGCAAGACTGCATGAGCCCCTGAGCCTGAACAGTTAATGGGCCCCTCAGCCAGAACAGTATTTGGGCTCCTGACCCAGAAGACTACATGAGCCCCTGAGCCAGAACAGTATATGGGCCCCTCAACCAGAACAGTATATGGGCCCCTCAGCCAGAACAGTATATGGGCTCCTGACCCAGAAGACTACATGAGCCCCTGAGCCAGAACAGTATATGGGCCCCTCAACCAGAACAGTATATGGGCCCCTCAGCCAGAACAGTTAATGGGCTCCTGACCCAGAAGACTGCATGAGCCAATGAGCCAGAACAGTATATGGGCCCCTCAGCCAGAACAGTTAATGGGCTCCTGACCCAGAAGACTGCATGAGCCAATGAGCCAGAGCAGTATATGGGCCCCTCAACCAGAACAGTATATGGGCTCCTGATCAAGAACAGCACATGGGCAACTAAGAAGGAAAAGAACGTGCGCCCCTGAGCATGAAGAGTAGGTGGGCACCCGAGCAAGATCACAACATGGGTCCCTGAGTAGAAACAGTCAATGGGCGTCTAAGCATGCACAGTACATGGGCCCCTAAAAAAACTGACCAGGAGCCACAGAGCAAGAACAGTACATGGGTGCCCTAAATAAAAATGCAATCTGCACCGTATATATACAGTGCAGGATACAATCTATATGTACAGTGCAGGACGTAATCTATATGTACAGTGCAGGATACAATCTATATGTACAGTGCAGGACGTAATCTATATGTACAGTGCAGGACGTAATCTATATGTACAGTGCAGGATACAATCTATATGTACAGTGCAGGACGTAATCTATATGTACAGTGCAGGATGTAATCTATACGTACAGTGCAGGACATAATCTATATGTACAGCGCAGGATGTAATCTATATGTACAGTGCAGGATGTAATCTATACGTACAGTGCAGGATGTAATCTATATGTACAGTGCAGGATGTAATCTATATGTACAGTGCAGGACATAATCTATATGTACAGCGCAGGATGTAATCTATATGTACAGTGCAGGATACAATCTATACGTACAGTGCAGGACATAATCTATATGTACAGCGCAGGATGTAATCTATATGTACAGTGCAGGATGTAATCTATATGTACAGTGCAGGATACAATCTATACGTACAGTGCAGGACATAATCTATATGTACAGCGCAGGATGTAATCTATATGTACAGTGCAGGATGTAATCTATATGTACAGTGCAGGATGTAATCTATATGTACAGTGCAGGATGTAATCTATATGTACAGTGCAGGATGTAATCTATACGTACAGTGCAGGATGTAATCTATATGTACAGCGCAGGATGTAATCTATATGTACAGTGCAGGATACAATCTATATGTACAGTGCAGGATACAATCTATACGTACAGTGCAGGACATAATCTATATGTACAGCGCAGGATGTAATCTATATATACAGTGCAGGATGTAATCTATACGTACAGTGCAGGATGTAATCTATACGTACAGGGCAGGACGTGATCTATATGTACAGTGCAGGACGTAATCTATATGTACAGTGCAGGATGTAATCTATATGTACAGTGCAGGACGTAATCTGTATGTACAGTGCAGGATGTAATCTATATGTACAGTGCAGGATGTAATCTATATGTACAGTGCAGGATGTAATCTATATGTACAGCGCAGGATGTAATCTATATGTACAGTGCAGGATACAATCTATATATACAGCGCAGGATACAATCTATACGTACAGTGCAGGACGTAATCTATATGTACAGTGCAGGACGTAATCTGTATGTACAGTGCAGGATGTAATCTATATGTACAGTGCAGGATGTAATCTATACGTACAGTGCAGGATGTAATCTATATGTACAGCGCAGGATGTAATCTATATGTACAGTGCAGGATACAATCTATATATACAGCGCAGGATACAATCTATACGTACAGTGCAGGATGTAATCTATATGTACAGTGCAGGATGTAATCTATATGTACAGTGCAGGATACAATATATATGTACAGTGCAGGATGTAATCTATATGTACAGGGCTGGATACAATCTATATGTACAGTGCAGGATGTAATCTATATGTACAGGGCAGGATGTAATCTATATGTACAGTGCAGTATGTAATCTATATGTACAGTGCAGGATGTAATCTATATGTACAGTGCAGGATGTAATCTATATGTACAGTGCAGGACGTAATCTATATGTACAGGGCAGGATGTAATCTATATGTACAGTGCAGTATGTAATCTATATGTACAGGGCAGGATACAATCTATATGTACAGTGCAGGACGTAATCTATATGTACAGTGCAGTATGTAATCTATATGTACAGGGCAGGATACAATCTATATGTACAGTGCAGGATGTAATCTATATGTACAGTGCAGTATGTAATCTATATGTACAGCGCAGGATGTAATCTATATGTACAGTGCAGGACGTAATCTATATGTACAGCGCAGGACGTAATCTATATGTACAGTGCAGGATACAATCTATATGTACAGTGCAGGACGTAATCTATATGTACAGGGCAGGATGTAATCTATATGCACAGTGCAGGATGTAATCTATATGTACAGTGCAGGACGTAATCTATATGTACAGGGCAGGACGTAATCTATATGTACAGTGCAGGATGTAATCTATATGTACAGTGCAGGACGTAATCTATATGTACAGGGCAGGATGTAATCTATATGTACAGTGCAGGACGTAATCTATATGTACAGTGCAGGAAGTAATCTATATGTACAGTGCAGGACGTAATCTATATGTACAGTGCAGGATGTAATCTATATGTACAGTGCAGGAAGTAATCTATATGTACAGGGCAGGATACAATCTATATGTACAGTGCAGGACGTAATCTATATGTACAGCGCAGGACGTAATCTATATTAACAGTGCAGGATGTAATCTATATGTACAGGGCAGGATGTAATCTATATGTACAGTGCAGGATGTAATCTATATGTACAGTGCAGGATACAATCTATATGTACAGTGCATGACGTAATCTATATGTACAGTGCAGGACGTAATCTATATGTACAGTGCAGGATACAATCTATATGTACAGTGCAGGACGTAATCTATATGTACAGTGCAGGACGTAATCTATATGTACAGTGCAGGAAGTAATCTATATGTACAGTGCAGGACGTAATCTATATGTACAGTGCAGGATGTAATCTATATGTACAGTGCAGGATACAATCTATATGTACAGTGCAGGACGTAATCTATATGTACAGTGCAGGATGTAATCTATATGTACAGGGCAGGATGTAATCTATATGTACAGTGCAGGATGTAATCTATATGTACAGGGCAGGACGTAATCTATATGTACAGTGCAGGAAGTAATCTATATGTACAGTGCAGGACGTAATCTATATGTACAGTGCAGGACGTAATCTATATGTACAGTGCAGGACGTAATCTATATGTACAGTGCAGGAAGTAATCTATATGTACAGTGCAGGATGTAATCTATATGTACAGTGCAGGACGTAATCTATATGTACAGTGCAGGACACAATATATATGTACAGTGCAGGACGTAATCTATATGTACAGTGCAGGATGTAATCTATATGTACAGTGCAGGAAGTAATCTATATGTACAGTGCAGGACGTAATCTATATGTACAGTGCAGGACACAATATATATGTACAGTGCAGGACGTAATCTATATGTACAGTGCAGGATGTAATCTATATGTACAGTGCAGGATGTAATCTATATGTACAGTGCAGGATGTAATCTATATGTACAGGGCAGGATGTAATCTATATGTACAGTGCAGTATGTAATCTATATGTACAGGGCAGGATACAATCTATATGTACAGTGCAGGATGTAATCTATATGTACAGTGCAGTATGTAATCTATATGTACAGCGCAGGATGTAATCTATATGTACAGTGCAGGACGTAATCTATATGTACAGCGCAGGACGTAATCTATATGTACAGTGCAGGATACAATCTATATGTACAGTGCAGGACGTAATCTATATGTACAGGGCAGGATGTAATCTATATGTACAGTGCAGGATGTAATCTATATGTACAGGGCAGGATGTAATCTATATATACAGTGCAGGACGTAATCTATATATACAGTGCAGGATGTAATCTATATGTACAGTGCAGGACGTAATCTATATGTACAGTGCAGGAAGTAATCTATATGTACAGTGCAGGACGTAATCTATATGTACAGTGCAGGATGTAATCTATATGTACAGTGCAGGAAGTAATCTATATGTACAGTGCAGTATGTAATCTATATGTACAGCGCAGGATGTAATCTATATGTACAGTGCAGGACGTAATCTATATGTACAGTGCAGGACGTAATCTATATGTACAGTGCAGGAAGTAATCTATATGTACAGTGCAGGATGTAATCTATATGTACAGTGCAGGATGTAATCTATATGTACAGTGCAGGACGTAATCTATATGTACAGTGCAGGACGTAATCTATATGTACAGTGCAGGACACAATATATATGTACAGTGCAGGACGTAATCTATATGTACAGTGCAGGATGTAATCTATATGTACAGTGCAGGATGTAATCTATATGTACAGTGCAGTATGTAATCTATATGTACAGGGCAGGATACAATCTATATGTACAGTGCAGGATGTAATCTATATGTACAGTGCAGTATGTAATCTATATGTACAGCGCAGGATGTAATCTATATGTACAGTGCAGGACGTAATCTATATGTACAGCGCAGGACGTAATCTATATGTACAGTGCAGGATACAATCTATATGTACAGTGCAGGACGTAATCTATATGTACAGGGCAGGATGTAATCTATATGTACAGTGCAGGATGTAATCTATATGTACAGGGCAGGATGTAATCTATATATACAGTGCAGGACGTAATCTATATATACAGTGCAGGATGTAATCTATATGTACAGTGCAGGACGTAATCTATATGTACAGTGCAGGAAGTAATCTATATGTACAGTGCAGGACGTAATCTATATGTACAGTGCAGGATGTAATCTATATGTACAGTGCAGGAAGTAATCTATATGTACAGTGCAGTATGTAATCTATATGTACAGGGCAGGATACAATCTATATGTACAGTGCAGGACGTAATCTATATGTACAGGGCAGGATGTAATCTATATGTACAGTGCAGGACGTAATCTATATGTACAGGGCAGGATGTAATCTATATGTACAGTGCAGGACGTAATCTATATGTACAGTGCAGGAAGTAATCTATATGTACAGTGCAGGACGTAATCTATATGTACAGTGCAGGATGTAATCTATATGTACAGTGCAGGATACAATCTATATGTACAGTGCAGGACGTAATCTATATGTACAGTGCAGGAAGTAATCTATATGTACAGGGCAGGATGTAATCTATATGTACAGTGCAGGACGTAATCTATATGTACAGTGCAGGACGTAATCTATATGTACAGTGCAGGATGTAATCTATATGTACAGTGCAGGACGTAATCTATATGTACAGTGCAGGATGTAATCTATATGTACAGTGCAGGACGTAATCTATATGTACAGTGCAGGAAGTAATCTATATGTACAGTGCAGGATGTAATCTATATGTACAGTGCAGGACGTAATCTATATGTACAGTGCAGGACACAATATATATGTACAGTGCAGGACGTAATCTATATGTACAGTGCAGGAAGTAATCTATATGTACAGTGCAGGATGTAATCTATATGTACAGTGCAGGATGTAATCTATATGTACAGTGCAGGACACAATATATATGTACAGTGCAGGACACAATATATATGTACAGGGCAGGATACAATCTATATGTACAGGGCAGGATGTAATCTATATGTACAGTGCAGGAAGTAATCTATATGTACAGGGCAGGATGTAATCTATATGTACAGTGCAGGATGTAATCTATATGTACAGGGCAGGATGTAATCTATATGTACAGTGCAGGATACAATCTATATGTACAGTGCAGGACGTAATCTATATATACAGGGCAGGATGTAATCTATATGTACAGTGCAGGATACAATCTATATGTACAGTGCAGGACGTAATCTATATGTACAGTGCAGGATACAATCTATATGTACAGTGCAGGACGTAATCTATATGTACAGGGCAGGATACAATCTATATGTACAGTGCAGGACGTAATCTATATGTACAGTGCAGGATGTAATCTATATGTACAGGGCAGGATGTAATCTATATGTACAGGGCAGGATGTAATCTATATGTACAGTGCAGGACGTAATCTATATGTACAGTGCAGGAAGTAATCTATATGTACAAGGCAGGATGTAATCTATATGTACAGTGCAGGACGTAATCTATATGTACAGTGCAGGACGTAATCTATATGTACAGTGCAGGACGTAATCTATATGTACAGTGCAGAATACAATCTATATGTACAGTGCAGGACGTAATCTATATGTACAGGGCAGGATGTAATCTATATGTACAGTGCAGGACGTAATCTATATGTACAGGGCAGGATGTAATCTATATGTACAGTGCAGGATGTAATCTATATGTACAGTGCAGGACGTAATCTATATGTACAGTGCAGGAAGTAATCTATATGTACAGTGCAGGATACAATCTATATGTACAGTGCAGGACGTAATCTATATGTACAGTGCAGGATATAATCTATATGTACAGTGCAGGATGTAATCTATATGTACAGTGCAGGACGTAATCTATATGTACAGTGCAGGACGTAATCTATATGTACAGTGCAGGATGTAATCTATATGTACAGTGCAGGACACAATATATATGTACAGTGCAGGATGTAATCTATATGTACAGGGCAGGATACAATCTATATGTACAGTGCAGGACGTAATCTATATGTACAGTGCAGGATGTAATCTATATGTACAGGGCAGGATGTAATCTATATGTACAGTGCAGGACGTAATCTATATGTACAGGGCAGGACGTAATCTATATGTACAGTGCAGGATGTAATCTATATGTACAGGGCAGGATACAATCTATATATACAGTGCAGGATGTAATCTGTATGTACAGTGCAGGACGTAATCTATATGTACAGTGCAGGACGTAATCTATATGTACAGTGCAGGACGTAATCTATATGTACAGTGCAGAATACAATCTATATGTACAGTGCAGGACGTAATCTATATGTACAGGGCAGGATGTAATCTATATGTACAGTGCAGGACGTAATCTATATGTACAGGGCAGGATGTAATCTATATGTACAGTGCAGGATGTAATCTATATGTACAGTGCAGGACGTAATCTATATGTACAGTGCAGGAAGTAATCTATATGTACAGTGCAGGATACAATCTATATGTACAGTGCAGGACGTAATCTATATGTACAGTGCAGTATGTAATCTATATGTACAGTGCAGGATGTAATCTATATGTACAGTGCAGGATGTAATCTATATGTACAGTGCAGTATGTAATCTATATGTACAGCGCAGGATGTAATCTATATGTACAGTGCAGGACGTAATCTATATGTACAGCGCAGGACGTAATCTATATGTACAGTGCAGGATACAATCTATATGTACAGTGCAGGACGTAATCTATATGTACAGGGCAGGATGTAATCTATATGTACAGTGCAGGATGTAATCTATATGTACAGGGCAGGATGTAATCTATATATACAGTGCAGGACGTAATCTATATATACAGTGCAGGATGTAATCTATATGTACAGTGCAGGACGTAATCTATATGTACAGTGCAGGAAGTAATCTATATGTACAGTGCAGGACGTAATCTATATGTACAGTGCAGGATGTAATCTATATGTACAGTGCAGGAAGTAATCTATATGTACAGTGCAGTATGTAATCTATATGTACAGCGCATGATGTAATCTATATGTACAGTGCAGGACGTAATCTATATGTACAGTGCAGGACGTAATCTATATGTACAGTGCAGGAAGTAATCTATATGTACAGTGCAGGATGTAATCTATATGTACAGTGCAGGATGTAATCTATATGTACAGTGCAGGACGTAATCTATATGTACAGTGCAGGATGTAATCTATATGTACAGTGCAGGACGTAATCTATATGTACAGTGCAGGATGTAATCTATATGTACAGTGCAGGACGTAATCTATATGTACAGTGCAGGATGTAATCTATATGTACAGTGCAGGACGTAATCTATATGTACAGCGCAGGACGTAATCTATATGTACAGTGCAGGATACAATCTATATGTACAGTGCAGGACGTAATCTATATGTACAGTGCAGTATGTAATCTATATGTACAGCGCAGGATGTAATCTATATGTACAGGGCAGGATGTAATCTATATATACAGCGCAGGACGTAATCTATATATACAGTGCAGGATGTAATCTATATGTACAGTGCAGGACGTAATCTATATGTGCAGTGCAGGAAGTAATCTATATGTACAGTGCAGGACGTAATCTATATGTACAGTGCAGGATGTAATCTATATGTACAGTGCAGGAAGTAATCTATATGTACAGTGCAGTATGTAATCTATATGTACAGGGCAGGATACAATCTATATGTACAGTGCAGGACGTAATCTATATGTACAGGGCAGGATGTAATCTATATGTACAGTGCAGGACGTAATCTATATGTACAGGGCAGGATGTAATCTATATGTACAGTGCAGGATGTAATCTATATGTACAGTGCAGGAAGTAATCTATATGTACAGTGCAGGACGTAATCTATATGTACAGTGCAGGATGTAATCTATATGTACAGTGCAGGATACAATCTATATGTACAGTGCAGGACGTAATCTATATGTACAGTGCAGGAAGTAATCTATATGTACAGGGCAGGATGTAATCTATATGTACAGTGCAGGACGTAATCTATATGTACAGTGCAGGACGTAATCTATATGTACAGTGCAGGATGTAATCTATATGTACAGTGCAGGACGTAATCTATATGTACAGTGCAGGAAGTAATCTATATGTACAGTGCAGGATGTAATCTATATGTACAGTGCAGGACGTAATCTATATGTACAGTGCAGGACACAATATATATGTACAGTGCAGGACGTAATCTATATGTACAGTGCAGGAAGTAATCTATATGTACAGTGCAGGATGTAATCTATATGTACAGTGCAGGATGTAATCTATATGTACAGTGCAGGACACAATATATATGTACAGTGCAGGACACAATATATATGTACAGGGCAGGATACAATCTATATGTACAGGGCAGGATGTAATCTATATGTACAGTGCAGGAAGTAATCTATATGTACAGGGCAGGATGTAATCTATATGTACAGTGCAGGATGTAATCTATATGTACAGGGCAGGATGTAATCTATATGTACAGTGCAGGATACAATCTATATGTACAGTGCAGGACGTAATCTATATGTACAGGGCAGGATGTAATCTATATGTACAGTGCAGGATACAATCTATATGTACAGTGCAGGACGTAATCTATATGTACAGTGCAGGATACAATCTATATGTACAGTGCAGGACGTAATCTATATGTACAGGGCAGGATACAATCTATATGTACAGTGCAGGACGTAATCTATATGTACAGTGCAGGATGTAATCTATATGTACAGGGCAGGATGTAATCTATATGTACAGGGCAGGATGTAATCTATATGTACAGTGCAGGACGTAATCTATATGTACAGTGCAGGAAGTAATCTATATGTACAAGGCAGGATGTAATCTATATGTACAGTGCAGGACGTAATCTATATGTACAGTGCAGGACGTAATCTATATGTACAGTGCAGAATACAATCTATATGTACAGTGCAGGACGTAATCTATATGTACAGTGCAGGATGTAATCTATATGTACAGTGCAGGACGTAATCTATATGTACAGGGCAGGATGTAATCTATATGTACAGTGCAGGATGTAATCTATATGTACAGTGCAGGACGTAATCTATATGTACAGTGCAGGAAGTAATCTATATGTACAGTGCAGGATACAATCTATATGTACAGTGCAGGACGTAATCTATATGTACAGTGCAGGATATAATCTATATGTACAGTGCAGGATGTAATCTATATGTACAGTGCAGGACGTAATCTATATGTACAGTGCAGGACGTAATCTATATGTACAGTGCAGGATGTAATCTATATGTACAGTGCAGGACACAATATATATGTACAGTGCAGGATGTAATCTATATGTACAGGGCAGGATACAATCTATATGTACAGTGCAGGACGTAATCTATATGTACAGTGCAGGATGTAATCTATATGTACAGGGCAGGATGTAATCTATATGTACAGTGCAGGACGTAATCTATATGTACAGGGCAGGACGTAATCTATATGTACAGTGCAGGATGTAATCTATATGTACAGGGCAGGATACAATCTATATATACAGTGCAGGATGTAATCTGTATGTACAGTGCAGGACGTAATCTATATGTACAGTGCAGGATACAATCTATATGTACAGTGCAGGACGTAATCTATATGTACAGTGCAGGACGTAATCTATATGTACAGTGCAGGATGTAATCTATATGTACAGTGCAGGATGTAATCTATATGTACAGGGCAGGATGTAATCTATATGTACAGTGCAGGACGTAATCTATATGTACAGTGCAGGACGTAATCTATATGTACAGTGCAGAATACAATCTATATGTACAGTGCAGGACGTAATCTATATGTACAGGGCAGGATGTAATCTATATGTACAGTGCAGGATGTAATCTATATGTACAGTGCAGGAAGTAATCTATATGTACAGTGCAGGACGTAATCTATATGTACAGTGCAGAATACAATCTATATGTACAGTGCAGGACGTAATCTATATGTACAGGGCAGGATGTAATCTATATGTACAGTGCAGGACGTAATCTATATGTACAGGGCAGGATGTAATCTATATGTACAGTGCAGGATGTAATCTATATGTACAGTGCAGGACGTAATCTATATGTACAGTGCAGGAAGTAATCTATATGTACAGTGCAGGATACAATCTATATGTACAGTGCAGGACGTAATCTATATGTACAGTGCAGTATGTAATCTATATGTACAGTGCAGGATGTAATCTATATGTACAGTGCAGGATGTAATCTATATGTACAGTGCAGGATATAATCTATATGTACAGTGCAGGATGTAATCTATATGTACAGTGCAGGATGTAATCTATATGTACAGTGCAGGACGTAATCTATATGTACAGTGCAGGACGTAATCTATATGTACAGTGCAGGATGTAATCTATATGTACAGTGCAGGACACAATATATATGTACAGTGCAGGATGTAATCTATATGTACAGGGCAGGATACAATCTATATGTACAGTGCAGGACGTAATCTATATGTACAGTGCAGGATGTAATCTATATGTACAGGGCAGGATGTAATCTATATGTACAGTGCAGGACGTAATCTATATGTACAGTGCAGGACGTCATCTATATGTACAGGGCTGGATACAATCTACATGTACAGTGCAGGATACAATCTATATATACAGTGCAGGATGTAATCTGTATGTACAGTGCAGGACGTAATCTATATGTACAGTGCAGGATATAATCTATATGTACAGGGCAGGACGTGATCTATATGTACAGTGCAGGACGTAATCCATATGTACAGGGCTGGATACAATCTATATGTACAGGGCAGAGTAGGACATAATCTGCATGTACAGGGCAGGACATTCTCGGCCAGGCCCAGGTAACTGGACGATGGGATTCCACCCTCTCTGAGCACCGTCTGGATTGCAGTGAAATATTATCGGGTGTTGTCTTGATGTCTTGCAGGAGGGTCATTAATCTTCAGGTTCGAGCGCCGCCAATGATGATTACATGGGAGAAGATCTTCAAGACGAGACATCTTCCCACAGGATGTATCCGGACGTTCCTGGCGAGACCACCCGATGTCTCTCTAGAGAACACAAACCTGTCCTAAATGCACACTCAAAAGAGACACCTGGTCCTGAAGAATGTCAGAATGTCGTCTACTTGTATGTTCAGTGTAATACTGAGAGCTGCCCGGGGGGAACAAGCTAAATATAGGGCACTGCACACCCGATGCAGCCGCAGGGGACTGTCTGCAGCGAGGACCCCACCTGCCCTCTCCATAACGGTTACACCAGATCCAACTCTATACTATATTCCTCTCTGTGTTGCTAAATCCCCTAGATCCAGATCCTGGGACTCTATAGGACTCAGGCCACAGCCCATAATCTGATCCTGTGTCTGGCATTAGATTGGAAACTCTGCTGGAGCAAGGATTAGTAATGCCCAAATCCAGATCAGGACTGACGCCGGCCTCTGACAAATATGGGGTGTCCCCTGTCCCAGTAGAAGTGCAGTGGCTGGGTTTGAAGTACCCCCAATGCTATGCTGGGTCCCCCGGACACTGTCGAGGTGCCACCACGTGTTGCTGCTCTCCAGAAGGGATGGTAAGATGTGGTGCACTCCAATGGGAAATCAGTCCAGAGAATCAGGATCTGCAGTAACCAGGGGGCTTATTTACTGGAGGAATTCCAGGCAGTGCACTGAGCGGCTTCTCCAGTCTCTTCCCTGGCAGAAGAAGGGTTTGATGCTGAGGAAGGCCTGAGCTACCTGTCCATCTGTCTCTCAGAGGGCTGGTTCCCTGGTGAAAGACCTACGGTCTGTGGCTCAGTGGTCCGAGTGGCTCCTTGGTCAGAGGGCTGGTGACTAGAGATGAGTGAATCTTTCAAAAATTCTATTTGGTTGCTTCGCCAAATTCCTCCAAGAAATTTGTTTCATTCCGAATTAATTTGTCACAAAGCACATTAAGTCAGCTATATCTGGGCCTGTAGGGAGAGTGTAACATCACCGTGCAGTAACATGCATAGCTAGTCCTTTCTGGTAGTGAAAGAGTTACTGTGCGTCAGTATGACAGGCAGGACTTGTACAGTATCTGGACCTAAGCATCGTCCTGCAGGTCACCAGCAGACCTAGCAAATTCCTAGCCAAACCAAAGTAAAAGCAAATAAAAACCCACTGGCAACAGCATGAGGAGTCAACACAGTGGTCCAGTCACAGAGTAGGGGGTGGGAACAGCATGTGGAATCAACACAGTGGTCCAGTCACAGAGTAGGGGGTGGGAACAGCATGTGGAATCAACACAGTGGCCCAGTCACAGAGTGGTAAGGGTGGGAACAGCATGAGAAGTCAACACAGTGGCCCAGTCACAGAGTAGTGAGGGTGGGAACAGCATGAGGAGTGAACACAGTGGCCCAGTCACAGAGTGGTAAGGGTGGGAACAGCATGAGAAGTCAACACAGTGGTCCAGTCACAGGGTGATGAGGGTGGGAACAGCATGTGGAATCAACACAGTGGCCAGTCACAGAGTGGTAAGGGTGGCAACAGCATGAGGAGTCAACACAGTGGTCCAGTCACAGAGTGGTGAGGGTGGCAACAGCATGAGGAGTCAATACAGTGGTCCAGTCACAGAGTGGTGAGCGTGGGAACAGCATGTGGAATCAACACAGTGGCACAGTTACAGAGTGGTTAGGGTGGGAACAGCATGAGGAGTCAACACAGTGGTCCAGTCACAGAGTGATGAGGGCGGGAACAGCATGTGGAATCAACACAGTGGCCAGTCACAGAGTGGTGAGGGTGGAAACAGCATGTGTAATGAACACAGTGGGCCAGTCACAGAGTGGTGAGGGTGGGAACAGCATGAGGAGTCAACATAGTGGCCCAGTCACATAGTGGTAAGGGTGGCAACAGCATGAGAAGTTAAAATAGTGGCCCAGTCACAGAATGGTGAGGGTGGGAACAGCATGTGGAATCAACACAGTGGCCCAGTCACAGAGTAGTGAGGGTGGGAACAGCATGTGGAATCAACACAGTGGCCCAGTCATAGAGTAGTGAGGGTGGGAACAGCATGAGGAGTGAACACAGTGGCCCAGTCACAGAGTGGTAAGGGTGGGAACAGCATGAGAAGTCAGAATAGTGGCCCAGTCACAGAATGGTGAGGGTGGGAACAGCATGTGGAATCAACACAGTGGTCCAGTCACAGAGTAGTGAGGGTGGCAACAGCATACAAAGTCAACACAGTGGGCCAGTCACAGAGTGGTGAGGGTGGGAACAGCATGTGGAATCAACACAGTGGCACAGTCACAGAGTGGTGAGGGTGCAACAGCATGAGGAGTCAACACAGTGGCCCAGTCACAGAGTGGTGACGATGGGAACAGCATGAGGAGTCAACACAGTGGCCCAGTCACAGAGTGGTGAGAGTGGCAACAGCATGAGGAGTCAACACAGTGGCCCAGTCACAGAATGAGGAGGTGGGGGGCCACAACATGAGGAATCAACATAGTGGCCCCGTCACAGAGTGTTGAGGGTGGCACCAGCATGAGGAGTCAACATAGTGGCTTCTTCAGTCTCTTCCCTGGCAGAAGAAGGGTTTGATGCTGAGGAAGGCCTGAGCTACCTGTCCATCTGTCTCTCAGAGGGCTGGTTCCCTGGTGAAAGGCCTACGGTCTGTGGCTCAGTGGTCCGAGTGGCTCCTTGGTCAGTGGGCTGGTGACTAGAGATGAGTGAATCTTTCAAAAATTCTATTTGGTTGCTTCGCCAAATTCCTCCAAGAAATTTGTTTCATTCCGAATTAATTTGTCACAAAGCACATTAAGTCAGCTATATCTGGGCCTGTAGGGAGAGTGTAACATCACCGTGCAGTAACATGCATAGCTAGTCCTTTCTGGTAGTGAAAGAGTTACTGTGCGTCAGTATGACAGGCAGGACTTGTACAGTATCTGGACCTAAGCATCGTCCTGCAGGTCACCAGCAGACCTAGCAAATTCCTAGCCAAACCAAAGTAAAAGCAAATAAAAACCCACTGGCAACAGCATGAGGAGTCAACACAGTGGTCCAGTCACAGAGTAGGGGGTGGGAACAGCATGTGGAATCAACACAGTGGTCCAGTCACAGAGTAGGGGGTGGGAACAGCATGTGGAATCAACACAGTGGCCCAGTCACAGAGTGGTAAGGGTGGGAACAGCATGAGAAGTCAACACAGTGGCCCAGTCACAGAGTAGTGAGGGTGGGAACAGCATGAGGAGTGAACACAGTGGCCCAGTCACAGAGTGGTAAGGGTGGGAACAGCATGAGAAGTCAACACAGTGGTCCAGTCACAGGGTGATGAGGGTGGGAACAGCATGTGGAATCAACACAGTGGCCAGTCACAGAGTGGTAAGGGTGGCAACAGCATGAGGAGTCAACACAGTGGTCCAGTCACAGAGTGGTGAGGGTGGCAACAGCATGAGGAGTCAATACAGTGGTCCAGTCACAGAGTGGTGAGGGTGGGAACAGCATGTGGAATCAACACAGTGGCACAGTTACAGAGTGGTTAGGGTGGGAACAGCATGAGGAGTCAACACAGTGGTCCAGTCACAGAGTGATGAGGGCGGGAACAGCATGTGGAATCAACACAGTGGCCAGTCACAGAGTGGTGAGGGTGGAAACAGCATGTGTAATGAACACAGTGGGCCAGTCACAGAGTGGTGAGGGTGGGAACAGCATGAGGAGTCAACATAGTGGCCCAGTCACAGAGTGGTAAGGGTGGCAACAGCATGAGAAGTTAAAATAGTGGCCCAGTCACAGAATGGTGAGGGTGGGAACAGCATGTGGAATCAACACAGTGGCCCAGTCACAGAGTAGTGAGGGTGGGAACAGCATGTGGAATCAACACAGTGGCCCAGTCATAGAGTAGTGAGGGTGGGAACAGCATGAGGAGTGAACACAGTGGCCCAGTCACAGAGTGGTAAGGGTGGGAACAGCATGAGAAGTCAGAATAGTGGCCCAGTCACAGAATGGTGAGGGTGGGAACAGCATGTGGAATCAACACAGTGGTCCAGTCACAGAGTAGTGAGGGTGGCAACAGCATACAAAGTCAACACAGTGGGCCAGTCACAGAGTGGTGAGGGTGGGAACAGCATGTGGAATCAACACAGTGGCACAGTCACAGAGTGGTGAGGGTGCAACAGCATGAGGAGTCAACACAGTGGCCCAGTCACAGAGTGGTGACGATGGGAACAGCATGAGGAGTCAACACAGTGGCCCAGTCACAGAGTGGTGAGAGTGGCAACAGCATGAGGAGTCAACACAGTGGCCCAGTCACAGAATGAGGAGGTGGGGGGCCACAACATGAGGAATCAACATAGTGGCCCCGTCACAGAGTGTTGAGGGTGGCACCAGCATGAGGAGTCAACATAGTGGCCTCGGAACAGAGTGGGAAGAGTGGCAAAAGCATGAGGAGTTAACACAGTGGCCCAGTCACAAAGCGGTGAGGTGGCAACAGCATGAGGAGTCAACATAGTGGCAGTAAAAGCAGAACATAGTGGCAGTAGGTGAAGATGGCAGTAGAGGCAGCAGCTGTGTGGCATCAGGTAGGTGGCAGCAGAATGGGGAGTTAACATAGTTGCTAAGTGAGAGATTGGTGAGGGGGCACCAGCATGAAGAGTCAACACAGTGGCCCTGTCACAGAGTGGGAAGGGTGGTAACCGCATGAGGAGTCAACACAATGTCCCAGTCACATAGTGGTGAGGGTGGCAACAGCATGAGGAGTCAACATAGTGCTCTTACAGTAAAGAGTCCATAGTCTCACTGCTCTTACAGTAAATGGTCCATAGTCTCACTGCTCTTACAGTAAAGAGTCCATAGTCTCACTGCTCTTACAGTATAGAGTCCATAGTCTCACCGCTCTTACAGTAAAGAGTCCATAGTTTCACTGCTCTTACAGTATAGAGTCCATAGTCTCACTGCTCTTACAGTATAGAGTCCATAGTCTCACCGCTCTTACAGTATAGAGTCCATAGTCTCACTGCTCTTACAGTATAGAGTCCATAGTCTCACTGCTCTTACAGTATAGAGTCCATAGTCTCACCGCTCTTACAGTATAGAGTCCATAGTCTAACTGCTCTTACAGTAAAGAGTCCATAGCCTCACTGCTCTTACAGTAAAGAGCCCATAGTCTCACTGCTCTTACAGTAAAGAGTCCACAGTCTCACTGCTCTTACAGTATAGAGTCCATAGTCTCACTGCTCTTACAGTAAAGAGTCCATAGTCTCACTGCTCTTACAGTAAAGAGTCCATAGTCTCACTGCTCTTACAGTAAAGAGTCCATAGTCTCACTGCTCTTACAGTAAAGAGTCCATAGTCTAACTGCTCTTACAGTAAAGAGTCCATAGCCTCACTGCTCTTACAGTAAAGAGCCCATAGTCTCACTGCTCTTACGGTATAGAGTCCATAGTCTCACTGCTCTTACGGTATAGAGTCCATAGTCTCACTGCTCTTACGGTAAAGAGTCCATAGTCTCACTGCTCTTACAGTAAAGAGTCCATAGTCTCACTGCTCTTACAGTAAAGAGTCCATAGTCTCACTGCTCTTACAGTATAGAGTCCATAGTCTCACTGCTCTTACAGTAAAGAGTCCATAGTCTCACTGCTCTTACAGTATAGAGTCCATAGTCTCACTGCTCTTACAGTAAAGAGTCCATAGTCTCACTGCTCTTACAGTATAGAGTCCATAGTCTCACTGCTCTTACAGTAAAGAGTCCATAGTCTCACTGCTCTTACAGTATAGAGTCCATAGTCTCACTGCTCTTACAGTAAAGAGTCCATAGTCTCACTGCTATTACAGTAAAGAGTCCATAGTCTCACTGCTCTTACAGTAAAGAGTCCATAGTCTCACTGCTCTTACAGTAAAGAGTCCATAGTCTCACTGCTCTTACAGTAAAGAGTCCATAGTCTCACTGCTCTTACAGTAAAGAGTCCATAGTCTCACTGCTCTTACAGTAAAGAGTCCATAGTCTCACTGCTCTTACAGTTAAGAGTCCATAGTCTCACTGCTCTTACAGTAAAGAGTCCATAGTCTCACTGCTCTTACAGTAAAGAGTCCATAGTCTCACTGCTCTTACAGTATAGAGTCCATAGTCTCACTGCTCTTACAGTAAAGAGTCCATAGTCTCACTGCTCTTACAGTAAAGAGTCCATAGTCTCACTGCTCTTACAGTAAAGAGTCCATAGTCTCACTGCTCTTACAGTAAAGAGTCCATAGTCTCACTGCTCTTACAGTAAAGAGTCCATAGTCTCACTGCTCTTACAGTAAAGAGTCCATAGTCTCGCTGCTCTTACAGTAAAGAGTCCATAGTCTCGCTGCTCTTACAGTATAGAGTCCATAGTCTCACTGCTCTTACAGTAAAGAGTCCATAGTCTCACTGCTCTTACAGTATAGAGTCCATAGTCTCACTGCTCTTACAGTGCAAAGTCCATAGACTCACTGCTCTTACAGTATAGAGCCCATAGTCTCACTGCTCTTACAGTAAAGAGTCCATAGTCTCACTGCTCTTACAGTAAAGAGTCCATAGTCTCGCTGCTCTTACAGTATAGAGTCCATAGTCTCACTGCTCTTACAGTATAGAGTCCATAGTCTCACTGCTCTTACAGTATAGAGTCCATAGTCTCACTGCTCTTACAGTAAAGAGTCCATAGTCTCACTGCTCTTACAGTACAGAGTCCATAGTCTCACTGCTCTTACAGTAAAGAGTCCATAGTCTCACTGCTCTTACAGTAAAGAGTCCATAGTCTCACTGCTCTTACAGTATAGAGTCCATAGTCTCACTGCTCTTACAGTATAGAGTCCATAGTCTCACTGCTCTTACAGTAAAGAGTCCATAGTCTCAGTCCTCAAAATTAGTATACTGTCCTCTGAAGTATATATACTATACTGTCCTATGTAATATATATATACAGTATACTTTCCTCTGTAGTATATATACAGTATAGTGTCCTCTGTAGTATATATACAGTATAGTGTCCTCTGTAATATAATATATACATATATATAGTATACTGTACTCTGTAGGGTAAATATATATAGTATTCTGCCTCTGTAAAATATATACAGTATACTGTCCTCTGTAGTATATATAAAGTATACTGTCCTCTGTAGTATAATATATACATATATATATATATATATATATATATATATATAGTGTACTGTACTCTATAGTGTGTATATATATATACACAGTATTCTTCCTCTGTAGTATATATACAGTATACTGTCCTCTATAGTATATATATATACAGTATACTGCCCTCTGTAGTATATATATACAGTATACTGTCCTCTGTAGTATATATACAGTATACTGGCCTATGTAGTATATATACAGTATACTGGCCTCTGTAGTATATATATATACAGTATACTCTCCTCTGTAGTATATATATAGTGTACTGTCCTCTGTAGTATATATACAGTATACTGTCCTCTGTAGTATATATACAGTATACTGTCCTCTGTAGTATAATATATACATATATATATACAGTATACTGTCCTCTGTAGTATAATATATACAGCACAGACCAAAAGTTTGGACACACCTTCTCATTCAAAGAGTTTTTTTTATTTTCATGACTATGAAAATTGTAGATACTCCTCTGTAGTATATATACAGTATTCTGTCCTCTGTAGTGTATATATATACAGTATTCTGCCTCTGTAGTATATATACAGTATACTGTCCTCTGTAGTATATATATAGTATACTGCCCTCTGTAGTATATATACAGTATAGTGTCCTCTGTAGTATATATATAGTATACTGTCCTCTGTAGTGTATATATATATACAGTATTCTGCCACTGTAGTATATATACAGTATAGTGTCCTCTGTAGTATATATACAGTATACTGTCCTCTGTAGTGTATATACAGTATACTGTCCTCTGTAGTATAATATATACACATATAGTATACTGTACTCTGTAGTGTATATATATATATATATATATATATACAGTATTCTGCCTCTGTAGTATATATACTGTATACTGTTCTCTGTAGTATATATACAGTATACTGGCCTATGTAGTATATATATACAGTATACTGGCCTCTGTAGTATATATACACAGTATAGTGTCCTCTGTAGTATTAATACAGTATACTGTCCTCTGTAGTGTATATATATACAGTATTCTGCCTCTGTAGTATATATACAGTATACTGTCCTCTGTAGTATATATATAGTATACTGCCCTCTGTAGTATATATACAGTATACAGTCCTCTGTAGTATATATACAGTATAGTGTCCTCTGTAGTATATATACAGTATACTGTCCTCTGTAGTGTATATATATACAGTATTCTGCCTCTGTAGTATATATACAGTACACTGTCCTCTGTAGTATATATACAGTATAGTGTCCTCTGTAGTATATATACAGTATACTGTCCTCTGTAGTGTATATACAGTATACTGTCCTCTGTAGTATATATACAGTATACTGTCCTCTGTAGTATAATATATACATATATAGTATACTGTACTCTGTAGTGTATATATATATATATATATATATACAGTATTCTGCCTCTGTAGTATATATACTGTATACTGTTCTCTGTAGTATATATACAGTATACTGGCCTCTGTAGTATATATACACAGTATAGTGTCCTCTGTAGTGTATATACTGTATACTGTCCTCTGTAGTATAATATATACATATATATATATATATATATATATATATATAGTATACTGTACTCTGTAGTGTATATATATACAGTATTCTGCCTCTGTAGTATATATACAGTATACTGTCCTCTGTAGTGTATATACAGTATACTGTCCTCTGTAGTATATATACAGTATAGTGTCCTCTGTAGTATATATACAATATACTGTCCTCTGTAGTGTATATATATATAGTTCTCTGCCTCTGTAGTATATATACAGTATACTGTCCTCTGTAGTATATATACAGTATACTGTCCTCTGTAGTGTGTATATATATATAGTTCTCTGCCTCTGTAGTATATATACAGTATACTGTCCTCTGTAGTATATATATATATATACAGTATACTGTCCTCTGTAGTATATATATATACAGTATACTGTCCTCTGTAGTATATATACAGTATACTGTCCTCTGTAGTATATATACTGTTATCTGTAGTGTATATATATATATACAGTATACTGTCCTCTGTAGTATATATATACAGTATACTGTCCTCTGTAGTATATATATATATATATATATATATACATACACAGTATACTGTCCTCTGTAGTATATATACAGTATACTGTCCTCTGTAGTATATATATATATATATATATATATATATATACAGTATACTGTCCTCTGTAGTATATACACAGTATGCTGTCCTCTGTAGCATATATACAGTATACTGTCCTCTGTAGTGTGTATATATATATATATACAGTATACTGTCCTCTGTAGTATATATACAGTATACTGTCTTCTGTAGTATATATATATACAGTATACTGTCCTCTGTAGTATATATACAGTATACTGTCCTCTGTAGTATATATATATATACACAGTATAGTGTCCTCTGTGGTATATATACAGTATACTGTCCTCTGTAGTATATATACAGTATACTGTCCTCTGTGGTATATATACAGTATACTGTCCTCTGTAGTATATATACAGTATACTGTCCTCTGTAGTATATATATATATATATACAGTATACTGTCCTCTGTAGTATATATACAGTATACTGTCCTCTGTTGTATATATATACAGTATACTGTCCTCTGTAGTATATGTATACAGTATACTGTCCTCTGTAGTATATATACAGTATACTGTCCTGTAGTATATATACAGTATACTGTCCTCTGTAGTATATATACAGTATACTGTCCTCTGTAGTATATATACAGTATACTGTCCTGTAGTATATATACAGTATACTGTCTTCTGTAGTATATATATATACAGTATACTGTCCTCTGTAGTATATATATATACACAGTATACTGTCCTCTGTGGTATATATACAGTATACTGTCCTCTGTAGTATACAGACGTGGACAAAATTGTTGGTACCCTTTGGTCAATGAAAGAAAAAGTCACAATGGTCACAGAAATAACTTTAATCTGACAAAAGTAATAATAAATTAAAATTCTATAAATGTTAACCAATGAAAGTCAGACATTGTTTTTCAACCATGCTTCAACAGAATTATGTAAAAAAATAAACTCATGAAACAGGCATGGACAAAAATGATGGTACCCCTAACTTAATATTTTGTTGCGCAACCTTTTGAGGCAATCACTGCAATCAAACGCTTCCTGTAACTGTCAATGAGACATCTGCACCTCTCAGCAGGTATTTTGGCCCACTCCTCATGAGCAAACTGCTCCAGTTGTGTCCGGTTTGAAGGGTGCCTTTTCCAGACTGCATGTTTCAGCTCCTTCCAAAGATGCTCAATAGGATTGAGGTCAGGGCTCATAGAAGGCCACTTTAGAATAGTCCAATTTTTTCCTCTTAGCCATTCTTGGGTGTTTTTAGCGGTGTGTTTTGGGTCATTGTCCTGTTGCAAGACCCATGACCTGCGACTGAGACCAAGCTTTCTGACACTGGCTAGTACATTTCTCTCTAGAATTCCTTGATAGTCTTGAGATTTCATTGTACCCTGCACAGATTCAAGACACCCTGTGCCAGACGCAGCAAAGCAGCCCCAGAACATAACAGAGCCTCCTCCATGTTTCACAGTAGGGACAGTGTTCTTTTCTTGATATGCTTCATTTTTTCGTCTGTGAACATACAGCTGATGTGCCTTGGCAAAAACTTCGATTTTTGTCTCATCTGTCCACAGGACATTCTCCCAGAAGCTTTGTGGCTTGTCAACATGTAGTTTGGCATATTCCAGTCTTGCTTTTTTATGATTCGTTTTCAACAATGGTGTCCTCCTTGGTCGTCTCCCATGTAGTCCACTTTGGCTCAAACAACGACGGATGGTGCGATCTGACACTGATGTTCCTTGAGCATGAAGTTCACCTTGAATCTCTTTAGAAGTCTTTCTAGGCTCTTTTGTTACCATTCGGATTATCCGTCTCTTAGATTTGTCATCAATTTTCCTCCTGCGGCCACGTCCAGGGAGGTTGGCTACAGTCCCATGGATCTTAAACTTATGAATAATATGTGCAACTGTACTCACAGGAACATCTAGTTGCTTGGAGATGGTCTTATAGCCTTTACCTTTAACATGCTTGTCTATAATTTTCTTTCTGATCTCTTGAGACAGCTCTTTCCTTTGCTTCCTCTGGTCCATGTCGAGTGTGGTACACACCATATCACCAAACAACACAGTGATTACCTGGAGCCATATATATAGGCCCAATGGCTGATTACAAGGTTGTAGACACCTGTGATGCTAATTAGTGGACACACCTTGAATTAACATGTCCCTTTGGTCACATTATGTTCTGTGTTTTCTAGGGGTACCATCATTTTTGTCCATGCCTGTTTCATGAGTTTATTTTTTTACATAATTCTGTTGAAGCATGGTTGAAAAACAATGTCTGACTTTCATTGGTTAACATTTATAGAATTTTAATTTATTATTACTTTTGTCAGATTAAAGTTATTTCTGTGACCATTGTGACTTTTTCTTTCATTGACCAAAGGGTACCAACAATTTTGTCCACGTCTGTATATACAGTATACTGTCCTCTGTGGTATATATACAGTATACTGTCCTCTGTAGTATATATACAGTATACTGTCCTCTGTAGTATATATATATATACAGTATACTGTCCTCTGTAGTATATATACAGTATACTGTCCTCTGTTGTATATATATACAGTATACTGTCCTCTGTAGTATATGTATACAGTATACTGTCCTCTGTAGTATATATACAGTATACTGTCCTGTAGTATATATACAGTATACTGTCCTCTGTAGTATATATACAGTATACTGTCCTCTGTAGTATATATACAGTATTCTGTCTTCTTCCTTGTTAATTACTTTACACAGCTTCACCTTCTGCCCACAGATCCTACTTACGGCCACGCTGATGTCCTCCGATGACTTGATAAAAATTCCCACACCGGCCACTAGGGCAGTTTGCCCCCACCTCACCGCGATGACTGCCTGCCGTGACCTCTATGAACCTGTGCACCGCTGGTTGTTTCAGGCCAGGTAGGCACCTGAGTAGCAGAATATCTACCCCGGGAATGTTTGGCTCCCGATCTCACACTGCTGCCACCCTTATGGCTCACGGCACCACTTGCACCCTGCTGGCTCAGCGGAACGCTGCCAATCCCGCCACTGTCTCATGGGCCTGCTGTCACCCTCCCCCCATGAAGATAATGCCCCCTCTTCACCCGGCTCCCACGTGCGATCGACTACATCAAAATCCACTGCTGTCTGCTAGTCACTTATGTCACCCTCACCAACCCCTGCTCCAACGTGACTGTCATCATTGCTATTTGTAGACCTACAGGAGGACGCAGCAGACCTCTCCTCCAAATCTGGGCTGGACAGTAGATTCTGACTGTCCTCAGTAGAATCTTCCTAGCTGAAAAGCGGAACAGAGCCAGAAATGTACATTAGTTGCCTGGCAGAAGGAGAAGCAAAGGAACGAGGCTGGTTCAGGACAGGTGAGGGCACAGAGCTTGTTTCTGGGCAATGCCAGCTGTGTGGTGTCAGAGGAACTCACAGACTCCTGGTTGTGTGTGGTTGATGTCAGTTGAGATGATGTTGAAGACTGAGTCAGCCATTCAAGTACAGCTGGATTGCTGGTCCAAACCCCACCGCTGGATGACACCGGCAGCTCTGGCCTGTTGCTGCTACCACCCCCTCTTCTTCTACTGCTACTTGTGACGGATACAGCAACATTGTTGCCACTGCCTGTTCCTTTGGAGGGCCCAGGCCCCTGCCTGTTGGACATACTGTACAGTAACTGTATATATAAAATAGGTTAATGCCAATATGGGCACCCCAATAAGAGTAGAAGGAGAGAGGTTATTCAACCCAATTTGAGAATCAAGGCCTAATAGAATTGCTTCTCTATTACATATAGAGGGCACCTAATAACAGTAGAATTAGACAGGTTATCCGTCCAAATGTGAGAATCAAGTTGTTATAGAATTGCTTCTCTATTACACAAGGCGGACACTGCTCAGTTAGTTAGCTCTGTGCCCTACACAGGGATTGATGAATGGTGGGCTGTCTTCTATGCATCCCTTCAGCTTCAGATTACAGTCCCTGCAGTCTCCTTACAGCGTCTGAGGGCTCTCCCTATGATCTCCCCGCACTGTCCCTATCCAATATTCTACAATTAAAGGCTTTTTAGAACACTGCCCCTAGCGCTGGTGACGTCTCGTCCTAAGCTCAGCTCACAGTGAAATAGGTGACACCACACGAGATGAAGCTTTTATAGGGTTATGACATCATAGGGGCTGGCTAGCTGCTGATTGGCTAGCTGCATTATGGGTGATCTCCCTTTCCCTTTGTAACA
The DNA here is from genome assembly GCF_014858855.1 of Bufo gargarizans. Lineage (NCBI taxonomy): Eukaryota > Metazoa > Chordata > Amphibia > Anura > Bufonidae > Bufo > Bufo gargarizans. Next base: position 376,387,905 of record NC_058085.1, on the reverse strand, counting down.
CGTGTAGCTGGCATTTTAGGATGAAAAAAATATTTGTTACCACAAAGTGGAAGGAAATTCGGATTAGTTGCAAATCAAATTTTTCCCAAACTTCGGATCGAATTCCACTTTGGATGCTTTGCTTCGCTCAACACTACTGGTGACCCATGATCTGCGGCTCAGTAGCTGGGCTGGCTCCTTAGTCACAGGGCTGGTGACTCCTGGTCTGTGGATCAGTATCCCCATCCTCTTCTGGTCAATCAATAGTCTGTCAGAGTCTCCTCTTCTAAGCACTGATCCCTAAAACACTAGGGGCAGGGGCAGACAGAAGAGGGCCACTGTGCAAAGAATGTGCCTGCCCGCCCCCTTTTCTCTCAGTGATTTGTAGCAAGGGGCAGGGGTGCACCTAGCCTTTCTGCTGCCAAAGGCAAAAATTCTCCCTGAGACAATACAATTGACTGAACAGCTCTGCATAACATAATGTCCCTGAAACAAGGTCGATCTCTCACACCAGATATGTTGCACAAGGATGGTGGAATTTAAGAAGATATGCAGAAGTTCAACTCTTCTGGTGTGTCTTCGATGACTGGGGGTTTATCTTTCCCAGGATGCATTCCACTCCCACAATGCTTAGCACCTCCCACAATAAAATAATCTGTATTAACAGAAAAACAAAGTGTAGTACATTTTTAACACCGCTAGATGGTGCTATTACCACATTAATCACCACAGAAATACCAAACACTGAGGCAGAGGTGATTTGTAATGAATTTAAACTGTGCTGGGCAGAACACCCCATATCAGATCACACCCTCATATCAGATCCTCAGAACCCCTTATCAGATCCTCAGTCTCCCTTATCAGATCCTTAGACCCCCTTATCAGATCTTCAGACCCTTATATCAGATCCTTAGACCCCCTTATCAGATCCTCAGACTGTCATATCAGATCCTTAGACCCCCTTATCAGATCTCAGACCCTCATATCAGATCCTCAGAACCCCTTATCAGATCCTCAGTCTCCCTTATCAGATCCTTAGACCCCCACCACCAGAAGAACCCCATCCCCACAGTGAAGCATGGTGGTGGCAGCATCATGCCAAGGGGCTGCTCTTCTTCAGATGGAACTGGGGCCTTAGTTAAGCTCGAGGGAATTCTGAACAGTTCCAAATACCAGTCAATATTGGCCCAAAACCTTCAGGCTTCTGCTAGAAAGCTGAACATGAAGAGGAACTTCATCTTTCAGCAGGACAACGACCCAAAGCAGACATCCAAATCAACCAAGGAATGGCTTCACCAGAAGAAGATAGAAGTTTTGGAATGGCCCAGTCAGAGCCCAGACCTGAATCCGATTGACAATCTGTGGGGTGATCTGAAGAGGGCCGTGCCCAGGAGATGCCCTCCCAATCTGTGGGTGATCTGAAGAGGGCTGTGCCCAGGAGATGCCCTCACAATCTGTGGGGTGATCTGAAGAGGGCTGTGCCCAGGAGATGCCCTCACAATCTGTGGGGTGATCTGAAGAGGGCTGTGCCCAGGAGATGCTCTCACAATCTGTGGGGTGATCTGAAGAGGGCCGTGCCCAGGAGATGCCCTCGCAATCTGTGGGGTGATCTGAAGAGGGCTGTGCCCAGGAGATGCCCTTGCAGTCTGTGGGGTGATCTGAAGAGGGATGTGCCCAAGAGATGCCCTCACAATCTGTGGGCTGATCTGAAGAGGGCTGTGCCCAGGAGATGCCCTCACAATCTGTGGGGTGATCTGAAGAGGGCTGTGCCCAGGAGATGCTCTCACAATCTGTGGGGTGATCTGAAGAGGGCTGTGCCCAGGAGATGCCCTCCCAATCTGTGGGTGATCTGAAGAGGGCTGTGCCCAGGAGATGCCCTCACAATCTGTGGGGTGATTTGAAGAGGGCTGTGCCCAGGAGATGCCCTCACAATCTGTGGGGTGATCTGAAGAGGGCTGTGCCCAGGAGATGCTCTCGCAATCTGTGGGGTGATCTGAAGAGGGCCGTGCCCAGGAGATGCTCTCGCAATCTGTGGGGTGATCTGAAGAGGGCTGTGCCCAGGAGATGCCCTCGCAATCTGTGGGGTGATCTGAAGAGGGCTGTGCCCAGGAGATGCCCTCGCAGTCTGTGGTGTGATATGAAGAGGGCTGTGCCCAAGAGATGTCCTCACAATCTGTGGGGTGATCTGAAGAGGGCTGTGCCCAGGAGATGCCCTCACAATCTGTGGGGTGATCTGAAGAGGGCCGTGCCCAGGAGATGCCCTCGCAGTCTGACAGATCTGGAGGGTTTTTGCAAAGAAGAGTGTGTCACAATGTGCCATGCTGATAGACTCAGACCCAAAAAGACTGAGTGCTGGAATAACATCAAAAGGTGCTTCAGCAAAGTATTAGTTTAAGGGCGTGCACACTTATGCAACCAGATTATTTTATTTTTATATTTCAGTTTGTTTTTCAATTGAGTTGTACAGTTTATAGGTCACATTAAAGGTGGAAAAAGTTCTGAAATGATTTCTCTTTGTCTCATTTTTTTACATCACAGAAACCTGACATTTTAACAGGGGCGTGTAGACTTTTTATATCCACTGTATATACAGGGGGCAAAATGGAATATTTACAGAGGCCCTGTATATATCCATTTTGCCCCCTCTGTATATATTCTATAATCATTTGTCCCCTGTGTATATATTCCATTTTTTGCCCCTCTGTATCTATTTCATTTTTTGCTTAGTTTACTTATTGCCAGTGCCATATATTTATGCTCCTGGGGTCGGGCCCCTGTGAAGGATTTGCTGGTGCCTGGTACCTGCCATATAGTGCAATGCCAGGTGCGGTGCCCCCCTGTGTGAGTTATGAAGCCAGGCAGCGGTGTGTACATAAAAAAAATATATACTTAACTCGCTCTGAGAGTGAGACTGCTCCGCTCCCGCCGTCTTGCCGTCGCTCGCAGCCTCCCACAATCCTGTCTTCCGGCATGTGAGACCCGGTGCGAGATCACAGCAATATAACAGCACCGGGCCCGGATGGGTGGAGGTGGGGCCGGAGCTGGTGGGACGGCGTAAATGCTCACAGAGGCAGGGCGGCGGGCGGCGCAAGTGATTTATTTAAAATTTAATTTTTTCACCCCCCTGTCTCTGCGCCCTAAGGCAGCCGCTTGGTCTATATGCGCTGGGCCTACAGACTAGTGAGCTCTCCCACAATGAAAGTGCTCAGTAGTATTCAAGAATGAGCCCCTCCCACACTGGGCCCCTGTGCAGCTGAACCGGATGCACAGGCGGTATGTCTGCCCCTGACTAGGGGCTCTGACTGCTCCTTATATATCATTTGGTGTGGAGTGAAGAAACTCAGCACAAACAGATACAATGTTACACTTTCTGTCCCTCATAGACTTACATTAGAGCTTCAATGACACAATGGCAACGACACAGCAGATTTTCCAGACACAAAAACAAGTTTCCAGACATAACAACAGAGCTAAGGCTACTTTGACACTTGCGTTTTTCTTTTCCGGCGCTGAGTTCCGTTCTAGGGGCTCAATACCGGAAAAGAAATCAGTTTTATCCTAATGCATTCTGAATGGAGAGCGATCTGTTCAGGAGGCATCAGGACGCCTTCAGTTCAGTCTTTGACTGTTCAGGACGGAGATAATACCGCAGCATGCTACGGTTTTATCTCCAGCCCATTCACTTGCCTGAATGCAGGATCCGGGATTTTTTTCCATAGGAACGTACTAGTGACGGATCCGGCATTCAAAATTCTGCAATGCCGGATCCGTCCTTCCGGTCTGCGCATGCGCAGACCTTTACCCCTTAAGGACACAGCCTTATTTCACCTTAAGGACCCGGCCATTTTTTGCAAATCTGACCAGAGTCACTTTATGTGGTGATAACTTTAAAACGCTTTGACTTATCCAGGCCATTCTGAGAATGTTTTTTCGTCACATATTGTACTTCATGACACTTGTAAAATCAAGTAAAAAAAAAACATTTTTATTTATAAAAAAATACCAAATTTAGCAAAAAATTGAAAAAAATTGCAAATTTCCAAGTTTCAATTTCTCTAATTCTATAATACATAGTAATACCAACAAAAATAGTTATTACTTTACATTCCCCATATGTCTACTTCATGTTTGGATCATTTTGGGAATTATATTTTACTTTTTAGGGATGTTACAAGGCTTAGAAGTTTAGAAGCAAATCTTGAAATTTTTCAGAAAATTTCAAAAAATTTTTTTGTAGAGACCAGTTCAGGTCTGAAGTCACTTTGCGAGGCTTACATAAAAGAAAGCACCCAAAAATGACCCCATTCTAGAAACTACACCCCTCAAGGTATTCAAAACTGATTTTACAAACGTTGTTAACCCTTTAGGTGTTCCACAAGAATTAATGGAAAATAGAGATACAATTTCAAAATTTCACTTTTTGGGCAGATTTTCCATTTTAATAATTTTTTTCAGTTACAAAGCAAGGGTTAACAGCCAAACCAAACTCAATATTTATTGCCCTGATTCTGTAGTTTACAGAAACGCCCCATATGTGGTCGTAAACAGCTGTACGGGCACACGGCAGGGAGCAGAGGGAAAGGAACGCCATACGGTTTTTGGAAGGCAGGTTTTGCTGGACTGGTTTTTTGACACCATGTCCCATTTGAATCCCCCCTGATGCCCCCCTAGAGTAGAAACTCCTTAAAAGTGACCCCATCTAAGAAACTACACCCCTCAAGGTATTCAAAACTGATTTTACAAACATTGTTAACCCTTTAGGTGTTCCACAAGAATTTATGGACAATAGAGATACAATTTCAGAATTTCACTTTTTTGGCAGATTTTCCATTAAAATTTTTTTTTTTTTACTTTTACAAAGCAAGGGTTAACAGCCAAACAAAACTCAATATTTATGGCCCTGATTCTGTAGTTTACAGAAACACCCCATATGTGGTCGCAAACTGCTGTACGGGCACGCGGCAGGGCACAGAAGGAAAGGAATGCCATAAGATTTTTGGAAGGCAGATTTTGCTGGACAGTTTTTTTTGACACCATGTGCCATTTGAAGCCCCCCTGATGCACCCCTAGAGTAGAAACCCCCAAAAAGTGACCCCATTTTAGAAATTACGGGATAGGGTGGAAGTTTTTTTGGTACTAGTTTAGGGTACAATGATTTTTGGTTGCTCTATATTACACTTTTTGTGAGGCAAGATAACAAGAAATAGCTGTTTTGGCACCGTTTTTATTTTTTGTTATTTACAACATTCATCTGACACGTTAGATCATGTGATATCTTTATAGAGCAGGTTGTCACGGATGCGGCGATACCTAATATGTATACTTTTTTTATTTATGTAAGTTTTACACAATGATTTCATTTTTGAAGCAAAAAAAATCATGTTTTAGTGTTTCGATAGTCTGAGAGACATAATTTTTTCAGTTTTTGGGCGATTATCTTAGGTAGGGTATTATTTTTGCGGGATGAGATGACGGTTTTATTGGCACTATTTTGAGGTGCGTGTGACTTTTTGATCACTTGCTATTACACTTTTTGTGATGTAAGGTGACAAAAAATTGTTTATTTAGCACAGTTTTTATTTTTTACGGTGTTCATCTGAGGGGTTAGGTCATGTGATATTTTTATAGAGCCAGTCGATATGGACGTGGCGATACCTAATATGTATACTTTTTTTTTATTTATGTAAGTTTTACACAATAATATAATTTTTGAAACAAAAAAAAAGTCATGTTTTAGTGTCTCCATAGTCTGAGGTAGGGTCTCAGTTTTTGTGGGATGAGATGACGGTTTTATTGGCACTATTTTGGGGTGCGTGTGACTTTTTGATCACTTGACTATTACACTTTTTGTGATGTAAGGTGACAAAAAATTGTTTATTTTGCACAGTTTTTATTTTTTACGATGTTCATCTGAGGGGTTAGGTCATGTGATATTTTTATAGAGCCTGTCGATACGGATGCGGCGATACCTAATATGTATACTTTTTTTATTTATGTAAGTTTTACAGCTTTTTTCAAACAAAAAAAATTATGTTTTAGTGTCTCCATATTCTGAGCCATAGTTTTTTTTATTTTTTAGGCGATTGTCTCAGTTAGGAGCTCATTTTTTGCAGGATGAGGTGATGGTTAGATTGGTACTATTTTGGTGGGCAAACGCCTTTTTAATTTTTTAATCGCTTGCTGTTGCACTTTTTGAGATGTATGGTGACAAAAAAATGGTTTCTTTAGCCCATTTTTTATTTTTTATGATGTTCATCTGAGGGGTTAGATCATGTCATATGTTTATAGAACCGGTCGATACGAACGTGGCGATACCTAATATGTATACTCCCCCCCCCCCCCCCTATTTTTAACCAATTTTTTTTTACTATATTTGGGGAAAATTACTTTTTTGTTTATTTTTACTTGAAACTTTTAATTTTTTGGGGGGAAAACTTAATTTTTATCAACTTTTTTTCACAAATTTTTTTGTCCCACTTTGGACAATGCATTCCAATACTTCTGTATTGGAATGCACTGGCTGTATGAGTAATACAGTGTGTATTACTCATCCAGATTCCGGGGCCTGTGAGATCCAGGGGGCTGGATCTCAAAGGCTCTTCACCGGAAGGCAGCGCAGATGCCTCAGGAAGGCTTCGCACTGCCTTCCATGCCATCGGGTCCCCTGCACAGCCCCATGGGGACCCGATTGCACTGCCCGCCACCGCCGCAATAGATAAAAGCCGCAAAACGCATTTAGCTGAAGTGCCTGCTCAATGATTTACCTGTACGCCCTATGTCCTGAAGAGGTTAAAAATGTGGAAAAAAAATACAAACGGATACGTTTGTCCGTATAACAAGCTAACAGACGGATACGTTCTTGCAATGCATTTGTGAGACCGATCTGCGTCCAGATCCATCTACAAATGCTGTCCTTTTGCATGCAGATTTCCGGATACAGCAGGCAGTTCCGGTGATGGAACTTCTTGCCGGACCACTCTGCCGCAAGTGTGAAAGTACCCTTAACCAGACATTCAAAAGGTCAGTCTGTCTGGTTTTGGTGGTAAACAAAGTTTGGGTTTTTCCCTCCAAAACATGCTCTTCTTTAAACCCTATGGCAGCTGTAGAAAATTACCAGCTTCTTATTATTAGCTAGTAAGTCCCAAAAGTCTCTCAGTGTTTATTAACCCTTTCCACAGTGCCATGCAAACACAGTGCAAATGAACAAGAAATATTAACAACAAACATATACAATGCAGTTACACAATATTAAATAGTATAAGTCAGTGCAAGTTAACCATTTAAAGTGAATGAAAGTCAGGAGTTGGTGACTTTGCACAGGGAAAACAGGGAAATGTCCACAAATGTACAGACTTCAAAATATCCTTGCTCCAGGGCACTAGTGCCATAAATGTTACTTATAAATGTTAGCACCTCCCACTGAAGGACACAGGACCAAACAACAGTCTAATGTGTATGTGGACACCCCACTGTCCTCCAATATCTGCTGTTTGGGGAAGCAAGGTCCTACATGTTGGATTTTAAGATGCCTGATCAACCAGGAGGTAAGCGTGGCCGGCAGGCGATATTGCGCACACACTCATATTCACCAGCCCGATGACCATGAGCCCCGTAATGAAGGTCAGCCTCATGGTCTCCTCTGAAAGCGCAAGACCTGCTGCTGGTTACAGGGGTCATGGGAGTGACAGGAGAGGAGGTTTACCCCAGACTCTGCAAGTAAAGTGCCTTGAGGGCGACATGAGAGGAGGATGAGATCAGTGCAGGGCCGAGGCAAGGTATTTCAGTGCCCTAGGCGGAGCAGGCAAATTGCATCACCTGAATATAAGACAAGAGAACTAGAATATCCCACCAAGCATACACATCACTCAACTGAAACATGCAAGCTAGTTCTTATTCTAGAAGGATAAGAGAACAGAATGTCTCAAGAGAAATTTGCCTTGCTTGGTTTTATGGCCTTGTGGGGTTCTATTTGGAGGTGCTCTTTATCATTACAGAGACCAAAAAATATGCATGAGTATTGTATGCCAGAAAACACTATTCTTCGTTTGTAGGAAGAATATATGCACATTTGCATATCTTGTCTCACTTTCAGTTGAATGTTTTGTGGAGGTCTCTCTCTGATTCAACTGATATTAATCCCAAAATGGCAAAATGAAATTGCTCTTTCTTAAAGGGGTTGTCTGATTTTGCTATACTGATTATCTATCCTCAGGTAAATAGTAAAGAGCCATCCCTTTGAGGTGAATTGGGAAAATGGAGCAATAATTACACAGTGGAACAAGTAAACATTATGGAGAAGAAATTATACTGCCATACAGACAGATTAGTCCCCCTATAGTAATAATAGTCCTACAAATAAATATTTTGTTCCAGAGAGCCCTTAAAGTAATAATGCCCCAATAATGATACTGCTCCCCAAGAGTGGTGATAGTGTCCTCCATATTGTGCCTAATAATAATGTCCACCATAGTATTAATAAGGCCACTCTTTAGTGCCTCCAGTAGTATTTATCCACCTTTATACTGTCCCCAGTAGTTATATCGCCCCCTACAGAGCCCTCAGTGGTTACTGTCTAAGGCATCCCTATTGTGCCCCTGTAGTTATAAATAGAGATAAGCAAAGTTTAGAAAAATTGTATTCAGCAACTTCGCTGAAGTTAGCCAAGAAATTTGATTTGTTACAAATGTATTTGTCATGAGTCGCTATAAATCAGGTATACCCTCTGCCCTAGGGTACGGTCACACAGAGCAGCCTTGCTGCGGGCGGGTTGTGGTCATGCTGCAGTGAAAAGCCATGCGGCCAATTAGCAGCTGTGTTCCATTTAATAACGAAGACCGCACTGTATAGTCTTTAAACAGGGGCTGTTGCTGGTCTGTAGTTTGGATGGTTGGGGGGAGGGGGCAATATGCAGATTATTGCTGTTCCGGCCTGCAATGACAGTAAACACTGAATATTAATCAACTCTGGCATACCCACTTCAACCCCAGTGCTCTCCTGCCCTACAGACGGGAGCCCTTCTTCTGCCATCTGATTTTCCTCCTTTTCCACCACACATAGCCAGGCTGACAGAGCACAAGTGGATTGTCACCCACCACACATAACCAGGGTGGTAGAGCATCAGTAGATCCTCGCCCACCATGCATAGCCGGGCTGATAGAGCACAAGTGGATTCTCACCCACCACGCATAGCCGGCCTGAGAGAGCACAAGTGGATTCTCACCCACCATGCATAGCCGGGCTGATAGCGCACAAGTGGATTCACACCCACCACGCATAGCCGGGCTGATAGAGCACAAGTGGATTCTCACCCACCACGCATAGCCGGGCTGATAGAGCACAAGTGGATTGTCACCCACCACACATAACCAGGGTGATAGAGCATCAGTAGATCCTCGCCCACCATGCATAGCCGGGCTGATAGAGCACAAGTGGATTCTCACCCACCACGCATAGCCGGCCTGAGAGAGCACAAGTGGATTCTCACCCACCACGCATAGCCGGGCTGATAGAGCACAAGTGGATCATCACCCACCACTGGCTGGAGTCAGTTGTACTTCAGCCGTCATTGGTGCTGGAGCTCTGCTCTAGTCCAGGGTGTTCTGTCTGCCCAGTCCTTGAGGGCCACTTAGTGGGACATACTGTCACGGAAGGGAGTGGGAGAAACCCCCCACCGTACAATGTCAGGTATAAAGGGGAAACTAAAGGAACACCCAAACAACAACGGGGGGAAGTGATAAATTAGTGTCAGCACCAACAAGTTTCCCTAAGATTGCCGCCAGCACGCCCGAACCACCAACAAGGAAACAGGCAGCCAGCCAACAAAGCAGCCCAGAGAGACCGCACTGAACACCGCGTTCACACTCAGGCACAGTTCAGACACCAGGTAGTAGCCAGCAAACATCCCCGAACCAACATACCCCAAAGCTAGTATAACAATGACCACACTCAGCCAAGGAGTTAACCCTTCCAGCATCAGACAGAGGAGGAACCAGGAGCAGGGAAGCAAAGAACACACATGCAGACAACCATGCATTGCACCTGGCAACCAGCATGTATGGCAAAGGTGTCACAGCGTACAACACCGAGGCTGTAACACCGGACTGATGGAGCACCAGTGGATTCTCACCCACCACACATAGCCGGGCTGATAGAGCACCAAGAGATCCTCGCCCACCACACATAGCCTGGCTGATAGAGTATCAGTAGATCCTCACCCACCACACATAGCCAGGCCGATAGAGCATCACCAGATCCTCACCCACCACACAAAGCCAAGCCGATAAAGCATCAGTAGATCCTCACCCACCACACATAGCCGGGCTGATAGAGCACCAGTAGATCATCGTCCACCACACATAGCCAGGCCGATAGAGCATCAGTAGATCCTCACCCACCACACCACACATAGCCGGGCTGATAGAGCACCAGTAGATCATTGTCCAAAGCCAAGCTGATAGAGCACAAGTGGATTCTCACCCACCACACATAGCCAGGCTGATAGAGCACCAGAAGATCATCGTCCACCACACATAGCCAGGCCGATAGAGCATCAGTAGATCCTCACCCACCACACCACACATAGCCGGGCTGATAGAGCACCAGTAGATCATCGTCCACCACACAAAGCCAAGCTGATAGAGCACAAGTGGATTCTCACCCACCACACATAGCCAGGCTGATAGAGCACAAGAAGATCATCGTCCACCACACATAGCCAGGCCGATAGAGCATCAGTAGATCCTCACCCACCACACCACACATAGCCGGGCTGATAGAGCACCAGTAGATCATCGTCCACCACACAAAGCCAAGCTGATAGAGCACAAGTGGATTCTCACCCACCACACATAGCCAGGCTGATAGAGCACCAGTAGATCATCGTCCACCACACAAAGCCAAGCTGATAGAGCACAAGTGGATTCTCACCCACCACACATAGCCGGGCTTGACACCTTTTATGTCAAGTCAGTTTCCTGCATTTGATTTCCAGGGGTGGTCTAAGCCGATAGAACCCCACCACCTCTACACAGAAACCACCGAGGCTCAGTATATTTAATAGGGCAGCAGGCATGGCATTTTTCATTAAGATGCTGAATTTAACAACGTGGCTGAGCTGTAAAATCCATGTGGTTTATTGTGAGCTCGTATATAGGTGTGAGCGGCTCTTTAAAGCACAAGCTGCGCAGGATGTTCCCTTGATGTTGAGTCCAATGTGTAATATCAGGGTCGTACATAAAGCAGGTCGATGCTGTGCACAAATCTCACACTATTCTCTCCTCTAGAGATGGCCTTCCGGTTCGCCCGGCGGTCGTTTCGCGGCGAACTTTGCTAGTTCGCTGTTTGCCGAACAGGAGAACATATGGCGATATTCATGCCCGCCATATGCTTTTACATTGTGAACAACTTTGACCCATGACACACCCATCAGGTGGTACAGGACAGCCAATCGAGACGTTCCAGCACATGGACACCCCCCACCTTACAAATAAACCTGATGTGGCAGCCATTTTACATTCAGTCTTTTGCTAGTGTAGGGGAGAGGTTTCTGTGTGGAGCAGGGACAGGCTGTTAGGGACACCAAATACTAGCTGATAGGGCCACAAAAGTCCTTTTAAGTACTGGTATAGGTGTGCTATCGATAGGTGTGACTTACTGAGGGGTGTAATATACTTATAATATACAGTCCTAATCAAAAGGTTAAGACCACTTGAAAAATGGAAAACAGTCCTATTTAGCATGGCTGGATCTTAACAAGGTTCCAAGTGGAGCTTCAACATGCAACAAGAAGAGATGGGAGGGAGACAAAACATTTTTTGAGCTTTCAATTTAATGAAAACAACGAATAAACTGAAACAGGCTGTTTTTCAGCTGATCAAAAGTTTAGGACCACACCTCCAAAAAAAAAATAACCCCCCCCCCCCCCAAAACAGAAATCCAACCTCCAAACGTGACCTCAGTAATGAGTAGCTCCGCCGTTATTGTTTCGGCATGCTTGATGCAAGCGTTTCCATGAGGTGAGTGGGAACATTTCTCCAAGTGGTGAAGACGGCCGCACGAAGGCCATCTACTGTCTGGAACTGTTGTCCATTTTTGTAAACTTCCCTTGCCATCCATCCCCCAAGGTTCTCAATTGGATTTAGATCAGGAGAACACGCAGGATGGGCCAAAAGAGTGATGTTATTCTCCTGGAAGTCCCTTGTCCTGCGGGCATTGTGTACTGTAGCGCTGTCCTGTTACCACACAGACGAGGGCCCTCAGTCATGAGGAATGCTCTCTGCAACATCTGGACATAGCCAGCGTCCGTTTGATGCCCCTGCACTTCCTGAAGCTCCATTGTTCCACTGAAGGAAAAAGCACCCCAGACCATTATGGCGCCCCCTCCACTGTGGCGCGTAGAAAACATCTCAGGTGGGATCTGCTTGTCATGCCAGTAACGTTGGAAACCATCAGGACCATCAAGGTTACATTTTTTCTCATCAGAGAATAAACCTTTCTTCCACCTTTGAATGTCCCATGTTTGGTGCTCTCTTGCAAAGTCCAAACGAGCAGTTCTGTGACATTCAAGGAGACGAGGTCTTTAAAGACGTTTTTTGTTTTTGAAGCCCTTCAGTCTCAGATGCCGTCTGATGGTTATGGGGCTGCAGTCAGCACCAGTAAGGGCCTTAATTTGGGTCGAGGATCGTCCAGTGTCTTGTCGGACAGCCAATTGGATCCTCCGGCTCAGTGCTGATGACATTTTTTGGGTCTTCCACTTGACTTTTTTGTTCCATAACCCTGAGGATCATTTAAGAAATTCCAAATGACTGTCTTACTGCGTCCCCCCTCAGCAGCGATGGCGCGCTGTGAGAGACCCGGCTTATGCAGCTCAACAACCCGACCACGTTCAAAAAGAGAGAGTTTTTTGCCATCACAACGTGTGACTACCTGACAGAAAATGACAATGAATCCACATCTCTGCACAGATTGGGCCTTTTAAAGGCAGGTGGTCCTAAAATGTGGATCAGCTGAAAAACAGCCGGTTTCAGTTTAATCGTTATTTTCAATTAATTAAATGCTAAAAAAATGTTCTGTCTCACTCCTATTTCTTCTTGTTGCATGTTGAAGCTCTACTTGGAGCCTTGTTAAGATCCAACAATGTAAAATATGATTTTTTTGCCCTTTTTCAAGTGATCTTAAACTTTTGATCAGGACTGTACTTTATAACATAAAAGGAGGCACCAGACTTGGTTGAGTGGCTCACTCAGCCTTCCGCTTCTGCACCCTCCTCACTCTCTGTTGTGTGCACTCTTAAAGACACCACCATCACCATATCCTCTTCGCTCAAGTCATAAGAATTATTTTCCCATCCATTCCCAGACCTTACCATTCTTGGCATCGGATGAGGAAGAGGAGGTAGCAACGGCCGCCACCCAGCGGTCTGACGACAGCACCCAGATCAGCCCAAGAAGGGTGGTCCCCGCTGTTGCTGCCTACTCCGAGATCTCTAATGTCAGTGGTGGTGAAGGTGGCGATGATGACGTGTCGATGACATCATGTGGGTGCCCACAAAAGAGGAAGAGGAGGGGAGTTCAGAGGGAGAGACGGAGCAGCAGATAGGGAGGAGAAGGAGGAGAAGCAGGCAGAACTCGCAGTGCACAGGAGGCAAAAAGCAGACTGCTAATGTATCTGGAGTGAGCCATCCACCATGCACGGTCACATCTGGTGCTCCCAGGACACCGGCACATGGCTCCGCAGTGTGGGCTTTTTTTTAACGTGTCAGCTGCTGATAATAGTGTTGCCATCTGAAGCCTGTGCTGTCAACGCATAGGTCGCGCTAAGCCCAACACTCACCTAGGGACGACAGCCTTAAGAAGGCACCTGGCCTCCCATCACCGAGCCCAGTGGGAGCAACACCGTCAGAACCCACAAAGCCACACTCCCGTCTCTCCCCGTCCTGCCTCTTCTCCTTCTCCTCTCTCCTCCCATTTGTCCTCCACCTTCCACCGTGCCATTGTTGCGTTCATCTGGCACAAGGCAGGCTTCCGTGGCCCGAATGTATGAGCGTAAAAAGTTGATGACGCCGGATAACCCTCTTGACCAGCGGCTGACCACTGGCTTGTCAGAACTGCTAGCCCACCAAGTACTGCCATATAAACTGGTGGACTCGGAGGCCTTTAGAAAATTTGCAGCGATTGGTACACCGCAATGGAAGGTCCCCGGAGGGAAATATTTCTCCCAGAAGGGCATCCCAGAGCTATATGGCCACGTTCAGCGGCAAGTGAATGTATCTCTGGCACACATTGTCTGTGCCAAGATACATCTGACCACTGACACGGGTCTAGCAAACATGGGCAGGGAAGGTACATAACTTTTACTGCCCACTGGGTGAACCTCCTGACGGCCGTCAAGCATGTAACCCGTGGCACCCGTGTAGATTTGGTGTTACCGCCACGGATTGCATGAAGGCCTGCCTCTTCTCCTCCTCCTCCTACATCCTCAGTCTCCTCCTCAGCTGACTCCTCCTTTTCCACTGCTACCGCCTCTTCCGCTACACCCCCCAGCTCCCCAGAACCTATTTGACTTGCCAGGTGAGACGTTGCCATGCTGTGCTGCAGCTGTTGTGCCTGGAACCCAAGAGCCACACCGGTGCTGCACTGCTTTCAGCTTTGTGGTCAATTTTACAGTTGGTAAAGTGGTGTGCGACAATGGTGCCAATCTGCTGAGCGCGCTGAAACAGGGCAAAATGTCACACGTGCCGTGCATGGCACACGTCCTGAACTTGGTCGTGCAGCGATTCATTGCCAAATACCCCGGGGTCCAGGACGTCTTGCTGCAGGCCAGGAAAATCTCTGGCCATTTTAGAAGATCTCAAACGGCCATGGCCTTGCTGATGTTCAGCGGCGACACCACCTGCCCGTCAGACGTCTGATTTGTGACTGCCCGCCACGATGGAAATCCACCTTGTACATGCTTGATAGGCTGCTCCAGCAGCAACGTGCCGTTAACGACTATCTGTACGAACTCTGCGGCAGGACAGGTCCTGGAGGGCTTGTTATTTTTTTCACTGCGCCAGTGGCTGCTCATGCGCGACGTATGAGGCCATTTCATGAGATCAGCAAACTGGTCAGTCGCAGCCAGGGCACCATCGGTGACATCGTACCTTACGCCTTCTTTCTGGAGTGTGCATTGCGTCGTGTCATTGATCAAGCCGTCGAGGAGCAGGAAGATGAGGCAGTCGCAATGCTGGATGAATTCCCAGGGGGGACTACGCCATCTGAGACAAGTCAACAGGAGTCTGAAGAGGAGTCAGAGGAGGATGGTGCCGGGGCAGAGGAGGAGCAAGAAGAGCATGGTTTAAACGTTTCTGGGATCCCCGGTGTTGTCCGTGGCTGGGGAAGGAGAACGAGGACGACATTATCCTGGATGATGAGCAGGAGCCAGGCCGCTCCACTGCTTCCAGTTTAGTGCAAATGGGGGCCTTCGTGCTCCAGTGTTTGAAGAGAGACTCCGGTATAAAAAGCATAAAGGGCAAGGACCAGTACTGGGTGTCAACATACTTAGACCCCCGATACAAACACAAAATGGCGGAAATGTTACCAGCATCACAGAGGGCTGTCAGAATGCTGCATTTCCAGGCCTTGCTGTGAGAGATGCTGCATTCTGCTGTTGCGGGCGCTGGCAGAGGAATTTCCACTCACAGAGAAACTGTTGCGGGTACCAATCCAACAGCACATGGAAGAGGAGGGCAGTTTGAAGATGTGTTGGTCACTTCTGATATGAGATCATTCCTGCAGCCAACCCATCGACAGCCGCCCTCCGGATCCAGCCTCAGGGAACGCCTAGACCGACAGAGCCTCAGGGAACGCCTAGACCGACAGGTGTCCGACTACTTCGGGTTAATGGCCGATGTGGACGCTTTGAGACGCGGGGAACCCCTGAACTACTCGGTGTGCGCTTGACCTGTGGCCAGAGCTGGCGCAATTTGCCATGGACCTGTTGGCTTGCCCCTCGTCGAGTGTCCTATCCGAAAGGATGCTCAGCGCAGCAGGCGGGATCGTGACCGATAAGCGCACTCGCCTAGCTCACGACAGTGTGGACTACCTCACATTTCTAAAAATGAATGAGGCATGGATCTTGGAGGAATTCAACACATGTCGACTCGACCACGTGTAATTGAATTTCCTCATGCCAGCCCACACATATCCGCCACCACCCAGAACAAATCATGGTCCCTGTCTTAGGTAAATACAGCGGCATAAAAGGCCTTTTCTGTCCAGTGAATGCCTAATTTTTGAGGCCTGTAATGGCCGACACTTATATATTTATCCTGCGAACATCTAATGTACCTCCAGCCACAGAATCCAAAGTTCTTTGCTGTCAGGTGAATGCCTATTGGCTAATTTTTGGGGGCCTGTACTGGCCGACAGGTACATTTTTAATCTCTAGCCACATAATCGCACCCCTGTCTCACTCCTCTGCCTCTCATTATGGTGGCGTATGAACCGCATTCACCATAAGGACCTTCTAATGTCACATGGTCATGTGACTGTGCCCCCCACCCTGTACTGTGCCCCTCACCCCATACTGTGCACCCTTATACCCTGCATTGTGCCCTCTTACCACACCCTGTGCAGTGCCCCTAGTCATTCCCTGTACTGGGCCCCCTTATACCCTTTTATCCGGTCACGGTCTGGCGCTGTTATCCGGTCACTGTATGGCGGTGTTATCCAGTCACTGTACAGAGGTGTTATCCGGTCACTATACAGAGGTGTTATCCAGTCACTGTACAGAGGTGTTATCCAGTCACTATACAGAGAAGTTATCCAGTCACTATACAGAGGTGTTATCCGGTCACTGTACAGAGGTGTTATCCGGTCACTGTACAGAGGAGTTATCCGGTCACTGTATGGCGGTGTTATCCAGTCACTGTACAGAGGTGTTATCCGGTCACTGTATGGCGGTGTTATCCAGTCACTGTACAGAGGTGTTATCTGGTCACTGTACGGCGGTGTTATCCGGTCACTGTACAGAGGTGTTATCCTGTCACTGTATGGCGGTGTTATCCGGTCACTGTACAGAGGTGTTATCCGGTCACTATACAGAGGTGTTATCCGGTCACTATACAGAGGTGTTATCCAGTCACTGTACAGAGGTGTTATCCGGTCACTATACAGAGGTGTTATCCAGTCACTGTACAGAGGAGTTATCCGGTCACTGTATGGCGGTGTTATCCAGTCACTGTACAGAGGTGTTATCCGGTCACTGTACAGAGGTGTTATCCAGTCACTATACAGAGGAGTTATCCAGTCACTGTATGGCGGTGTTATCCAGTCACTGTACAGAGGTGTTATCCGGTCACTGTATGGCGGTGTTATCCGGTCACTGTACAGAATGTTATCTGGTCACTGTATGGCGGTGTTATCCGGTCACTGTACAGAGGTGTTATCCAGTCACTATACAGAGGAGTTATCCGGTCACTGTATGGCGGTGTTATCGGTCACTGTACAGAGGTGTTATCCGGTCACTGTATGGCGGTGTTATCCGGTCACTGTACGGCGGTGTTATCCGGTCACTGTACAGAGGTGTTATCCAGTCACTATACAGAGGTGTTATCCGGTCACTATACAGGTGTTATCGGTCACTGTACAGAGGTGTTATCCGGTCACTGTATGGTGGTGTTATCCGGTCACTGTATGGCGGTCTTATCTGGTCACTGTATGGCGGTGTTATCCAGTCACTGTACAGAGGTGTTATCCGGTCATTGTATGGCGGTGTTATCCGGTCACTGTATGGCGGTGTTATCCGGTCACTGTACAGAGGTGTTATCCGGTCAATGTATGGCGGTGGTATCCAATAACCGGATGGCCATAACTGTATCCCTTTCCCTGCCCACGCCATCCTTTTTTAGACCTGGAATGAGCGGGAAAAATATGCAGATTGCGGTGCTAAGGACCTTTGTGCCACAATCTGTGTCAGAAATAAGCCTAACATAGATGTATTTCTATATAATAAATGACCCCCTAATTGTATTAGTATTCGGGGGTCGGGCTAATATATTTATATTATATAGATTCTAGTGTATTATACTGGGCCCTGTATTTCCCAGTAGAAGATGATCCTTGGGAAGCACAGTCCTCACCCCTGACCACCAGGACCAGGTAGCGCTCTGTCAGTACATGGCGGCCTCCCCTCTCCGCCACGCTGCTCCGCTGTGTACTGGGGCTTATTCTGACACTAGGGCTGGGTTCACATCTTATTTTTATCATCCATTTAATGCATACCAAAAATATATGCGTTACCAGATGCCTCAGACTGATGCCGTGCAGTGGGGTCCGGTCACCATACAGTTCCATGGTAGAATTTTTTTTTTTTTAACGTATGCATTTTTTTATAGACTCTGCAGGATACAAAAACGTGGAGCGCTGCACATTTGTATACATCAAACCGATAGGAAATAACATTCTTCTAGGCTCTAGCAGGGCAGATTTTTTAGCGTTCCCCTTTAAGATGCATAAAAATGCATAAGAATTTTTGCCGTTGATCCCCCTCTGGTCACTGTCCATGTTGGGAGATTATTTGTGCACTTCTAGTAAGTGTTTGGTGGCTGCAGATATGACCTGAAGGTTTTTCAGGTTCACCTGCCATTAAAGTGATAGGGGCCCGCCGCGAACTTGCGGTTCGCGAACATTTGATAGCGCTGGCCTCATGGCCAGCACCATGAGGCCAATGAGACCAATTTCCAGCAACCAGGCTTCCATCTAGAATGTCTGCAAGGATGGAACTATTCCTGCAGCCATTACCGCCATCTCTCAGTGCAAGACACGGAGAAGTCTATGTTTTATTTCGTTTCCTATTATTCTTAGCAGATGTTTGGCCTCTTCAGAGCATTATAAAAGAATTCAGAAATTGGCACAGCTGGTATGTGAGAAATGTAAGCCCACTGTGGCTCCCAGATCACCCGCTGACCTGAGGCCTTTGAAGACCCTGACTGACAGCGTTGCCATCAGATGTATAACGTAATAACCCCTTGTCTGCGTGGATCCAACATCTGAGGGTTTAGTAACATGAAAGATCTGGAGTTCTTACTGTAACTTTGTTTACACACTGATCACCATTAGAACTGGTCCAAACATCACTACTGGTCCAAACATCACTACTGGTCTAAACATCACAACTGGTCCAAACATCACAACTGGTCTAAACATCACAACTGGTCCAAACATCACAACTGGTCCAGACTAAGTGGCTGGCTGGAGGTTGAAGTACCACTGTAACTCTGAATGTTCTGCCTCAGTATTAACGAGGTTCTGATCATCCAGCTCTAGGGATCCAAACATCAGTCCCATCCAGGAATCAGAGACTGTGAAGGGTTCCTAAGAGGTCTAGACCATCAAAGAGAAGATCACACCAGGAATGAAGATAGCATATGTAGTGGACTGTAGCAGGGGTGCTTTGGACTATGAACGTTTGTGGACCTTTGCCAGTATTGCTGCTAAGAAAAGACATTACTTGCAACTTTATTGAACTTTAAAAGGTTAACTTGCACTGTGATTTATACTGCTGTAACTACTCATAATGTTTTATGTTATTAAACTGCATTTATGTGTTTATTGTAGTCGCCAAGTTTGGGGCGGCCCCAGTGCAACACAAGCTAACTCAGACACCGATGAGAAGTCAAAACAGCCAGTCTGCAGATAGGGACCAGTGCTTAGTAGAATAGACTCTGCCAGTCTGCAGATAGTGACCAGTGCTTAGTAGGAGAGACACTGCCAGTCTGCAGATAGGGACCAGTGCTTAGTAGGAGAGACTCTGCCAGTCTGCAGATAGGTACCAGTGCTTAGTAGGAGAGATTCTGCCAGTCTGCAGATAGGGACCAGTGCTTAGTAGAATAGACTCTGCCAGTCTGCAGATAGTGACCAGTGCTTAGTAGAATAGACTCTGCCAGTCTGCAGATAGGGACCAGTGCTTAGTAGGAGAGACTCTGCCAGTCTGCAGATAGGGACCAGTGCTTAGTAGGAGAGACTCTGCCAGTCTGCAGATAGGGACCAGTGCTTAGTAGGAGAGACTCTGCCAGTCTGCAGATAGGGACCAGTGCTTAGTAGGAGAGACTCTGCCAGGCTGCAGATAGGGACCAGTGCTTAGTAGGAGAGACTCTGCCAGTCTGCAGATAGGGACCAGTGCTTAGTAGGAGAGACTCTGCCAGTCTGCAGATAGGGACCAGTGCTTAGTAGGAGAGACTCTGCCAGTCTGCAGATAGAGACCAGTGCTTAGTAGGAGAGACTCTGCCAGTCTGCAGATAGGGACCAGTGCTTAGTAGAATAGACTCTGCCAGTCTGCAGATAGGGACCAGTGCTTAGTAGATAGACTCTGCCAGTCTGCAGATAGGGACCAGTGCTTAGTAGGAGAGACTCTGCCAGTCTGCAGATTAGGGACCAGTGCTTAGTAGGAGAGACTCTGCCAGTCTGCAGATAGAGACCAGTGCTTAGTAGGAGAGACTCTGCCAGTCTGCAGATAGGGACCAGTGCTTAGTAGTAGAGACTCTGCCAGTCTGCAGATAGTGACCAGTGCTTAGTAGGAGAGACTCTGCCAGTCTGCAGATAGGGACCAGTGCTTAGTATAAGAGACTCTGCCAGTCTGCAGATAGGGACCAGTGCTTAGTAGGAGAGACTCTGCAAGTCTGCAGATAGGGACCAGTGCTTAGTAGGAGAGACTCTGCCAGTCTGCAGATAGGGACCAGTGCTTAGTAGGAGAGACTCTGCAAGTCTGCAGATAGGGACCAGTGCTTAGTAGAAGAGACTCTGCCAGTCTGCAGATAGGGACCAGTGCTTAGTAGGAGAGACTCTGCCAGTCTGCAGATAGGGACCAGTGCTTAGTAGGAGAGACTCTGCAAGTCTGCAGATAGAGACCAGTGCTTAGTAGGAGAGACTCTGCCAGTCTGCAGATAGGGACCAGTGCTTAGTAGGAGAGACTCTGCCAGTCTGCAGATAGGGACCAGTGCTTAGTAGGAGAGACTCTGCCAGTCTGCAGATAGGGACCAGTGCTTAGTAGGAGAGACTCTGCCAGTCTGCAGATAGGGACCAGTGCTTAGTAGGAGAGACTCTGCCAGTCTGCAGATAGGGACCAGTGCTTAGTAGGAGAGACTCTGCCAGTCTGCAGATAGGGACCAGTGCTTAGTATAAGAGACTCTGCCAGTCTGCAGATAGGGACCAGTGCTTAGTAGGAGAGACTCTGCCAGTCTGCAGATAGGGACCAGTGCTTAGTATAGAGACTCTGCCAGTCTGCAGATAGGGAGCAGTGCTTAGTAGTAGTAGACTCTGCCAGTCTGCAGATAGTGACCAGTGCTTAGTAGGAGAGACTCTGCCAGTCTGCAGATAGGGACCAGTGCTTAGTATAAGAGACTCTGCCAGTCTGCAGATAGGGACCAGTGCTTAGTAGGAGAGACTCTGCCAGTCTGCAGATAGGACCAGTGCTTAGTAGGAGAGACTCTGCCAGTCTGCAGATAGGGACCAGTGCTTAGTAGAAGAGACTCTGCCAGTCTGCAGATAGGGACCAGTACTTAGTAGAAGAGACTCTGCCAGTCTGCAGATAGGGACCAGTGCTTAGTAGAAGAGACTCTGCCAGTCTGCAGATAGTGACCAGTGCTTAGTAGGAGAGACTCTGCCAGTCTGCAGATAGGGACCAGTGCTTAGTAGAAGAGACTCTGCCAGTCTGCAGATAGGGACCAGTGCTTAGTAGGAGAGACTCTGCCAGTCTGCAGATAGGGACCAGTGCTTAGTAGGAGAGACTCTGCCAGTCTGCAGATAGGGACCAGTGCTTAGTAGGAGAGACTCTGCCAGTCTGCAGATAGGGACCAGTGCTTAGTAGGAGAGACTCTGCCAGTCTGCAGATAGGGACCAGTGCTTAGTAGGAGAGACTCTGCCAGTCTGCAGATAGGGACCAGTGCTTAGTAGGAGAGACTCTGCCAGTCTGCAGATAGGGACCAGTGCTTAGTAGGAGAGACTCTGCCAGTCTGCAGATAGGGACCAGTGCTTAGTAGGAGAGACTCTGCCAGTCTGCAGATAGGGACCAGTGCTTAGTAGGAGAGACTCTGCCAGTCTGCAGATAGGGACCAGTGCTTAGTAGGAGAGACTCTGCCAGTCTGCAGATAGGGACCAGTGCTTAGTAGGAGAGACTCTGCCAGTCTGCAGATAGGGACCAGTGCTTAGTAGGAGAGACTCTGCCAGTCTGCAGATAGGGACCAGTGCTTAGTAGGAGAGACTCTGCCAGTCTGCAGATAGGGACCAGTGCTTAGTAGGAGAGACTCTGCCAGTCTGCAGATATGGACCAGTGCTTAGTAGGAGAGACTCTGCCAGTCTGCAGATAGGGACCAGTGCTTAGTAGGAGAGACTCTGCCAGTCTGCAGATAGGGACCAGTGCTTAGTAGAAGAGACTCTGCCAGTCTGCAGATGTGACCAGTGCTTAGTAGGAGAGACTCTGCTAGATAGGGACCAGTGCTTAGTAGGAGAGACTCTGCCAGTCTGCAGATAGGGACCAGTGCTTAGTAGGAGAGACTCTGCCAGTCTGCAGATAGGGACCAGTGCTTAGTAGGAGAGACTCTGCCAGTCTGCAGATAGGGACCAGTGCTTAGTAGGAGAGACTCTGCCAGTCTGCTAGATAGGGACCAGTGCTTAGTAGGAGAGGACTCTGCCAGTCTGCAGATAGGGACCAGTGCTTAGTAGGAGAGACTCTGCCAGTCTGCAGATGGGACCAGTGCTTAGTAGGAGAGACTCTGCCAGTCTGTAGATTGGGACCAGTGCTTAGTAGGAGAGACTCTGCCAGTCTGCAGATAGGGACCAGTGCTTAGTAGGAGAGACTCTGCCAGTCTGTAGATAGGGACCAGTGCTTAGTAGGAGAGACTCTGCCAGTCTGCAGATAGGGACCAGTGCTTAGTAGGAGAGACTCTGCCAGTCTGTAGATAGGGACCAGTGCTTAGTAGGAGAGACTCTGCCAGTCTGCAGATAGGGACCAGTGCTTAGTAGGAGAGACTCTGCCAGTCTGCAGATAGGGACCAGTGCTTAGTAGAGGAGAATCTGCCAGTCTGCAGATAGGGACCAGTGCTTAGTAGGAAGAGACTCTGCCAGTCTGCAGATAGGGACCAGTGCTTAGTAGGAGAGACTCTGCCAGTCTGCAGATAGGGACCAGTGCTTAGTAGGAGAGACTCTGCCAGTCTGCAGATAGGGACCAGTGCTTAGTAGGAGAGACTCTGCCAGTCTGTAGATAGGGACCAGTGCTTAGTAGAAGAGACTCTGCCAGTCTGCAGATAGGGACCAGTGCTTAGTAGAGAGACTCTGCCAGTCTGCAGATAGGGACCAGTGCTTAGTAGGAGAGACTCTGCCAGTCTGTAGATAGGGACCAGTGCTTAGTAGGAAGAGACTCTGCCAGTCTGCAGATAGGGACCAGTGCTTAGTAGGAGAGACTCTGCCAGTCTGTAGATAGGGACCAGTGCTTAGTAGAAGAGACTCTGCCAGTCTGTAGATAGGGACCAGTGCGTAGTAGGAGAGACTCTGCCAGTCGGTAGATAGGGACCAGTACTTAGTAGTAAAGACTCTGCCAGGCTGCAGATAGGGACCATTGCTTAGTAGGAGAGACTCTGCCAGTCTGCAGATAGGGACCAGTGCTTAGTAGAAGAGACTCTGCCAGTCTGTAGATAGGGACCAGTGCTTAGTAGGAGAGACTCTGCCAGTCTGCAGATAGGGACCAGTGCTTAGTAGGAGAGACTCTGCCAGTCTGCAGATAGGGACCAGTGCTTAGTAGGAGAGACTCTGCCAGTCTGCAGATAGAGACCAGTGCTTAGTAGAAGAGACTCTGCCAGTCTGTAGATAGGGACCAGTGCTTAGTACAAGAGACTCTGCCAGTCTGCACATAGGGACCAGTGCTTAGTAGGAGAGACTCTGCCAGTCTACAGATAGGGACCAGTGCTTAGTAGAAGAGACTCTGCCAGTCTGCAGATAGGGACCAGTGCTTAGTACAAGAGACTCTGCCAGTCTGTAGATAGGGACCAGTGCTTAGTAGGAGAGACTCTGCCAGTCTGCAGATAGGGACCAGTGCGTAGTAGGAGAGACTCTGCCAGTCTGTAGATAGGGACCAGTACTTAGTAGGAAAGACTCTGCCAGTTTGCACATAGGGACCAGTGCTTAGTAGGAGAGACTCTGCCAGTCTACAGATAGGGACCAGTGCTTAGTAGAAGAGACTCTGCCAGTCTGTAGATAGGGACCAGTGCTTAGTAGGAGAGACTCTGCCAGTCTGCAGATAGGTACCAGTGCTTAGTAGGAGAGACTCTGCCAGTCTGCAGATAGGGACTAGTGTTTAGTAGGAGAGACTCTGCCAGTCTGCAGATAGGTACCAGTGCTTAGTAGGAGAGACTCTGCCAGTCTGCAGATAGTGACCATTGCTTAGTAGGAGAGACTCTGCCAGTCTGCAGATAGGGACCACTGCTTAGTAGGAGAGACTCTGCCAGTCTGCAGATAGGTACCAGTGCTTAGTAGGAGAGACTCTGCCAGTCTGCAGATAGTGACCAGTGCTTAGTAGAAGAGACTCTGCCAGTCTGCAGATAGAGACCAGTGCTTAGTAGAAGAGACTCTGCCAGTCTGCAGATAGTGACCAGTGCTTAGTAGAAGAGACTCTGCCAGTCTGCAGATAGGGACCAGTGCGTAGTAGGAGAGACTCTGCCAGTCTGTAGATAGGGACCAGTACTTAGTAGGAAAGACTCTGCCAGTTTGCACATAGGGACCAGTGCTTAGTAGGAGAGACTCTGCCAGTCTACAGATAGGGACCAGTGCTTAGTAGAAGAGACTCTGCCAGTCTGTAGATAGGGACCAGTGCTTAGTAGGAGAGACTCTGCCAGTCTGCAGATAGGTACCAGTGCTTAGTAGGAGAGACTCTGCCAGTCTGCAGATAGGTACCAGTGCTTAGTAGGAGAGACTCTGCCAGTCTTCAGATAGTGACCATTGCTTAGTAGGAGAGACTCTGCCAGTCTGCAGATAGGGACCACTGCTTAGTAGGAGAGACTCTGCCAGTCTGCAGATAGGTACAGTGCTTAGTAGGAGAGGACTCTGCCAGTCTGCAGATAGGTACCAGTGCTTAGTAGGAGAGACTCTGCCAGTCTGCAGATAGTGACCAGTGCTTAGTAGGAAGAGACTCTGCCAGTCTGCAGATAGGGACCAGTGCTTAGTAGGAGAGACTCTGCCAGTCTGCAGATAGTGACCAGTGCTTAGTAGAAGAGACTCTGCCAGTCTGCAGATAGTGACCAGTGCTTAGTAGAAGAGACTCTGCCAGTCTGCAGATAGTGACCAGTGCTTAGTAGAAGAGACTGTGCCAGTCTGCAGATAGGGACCAGTGCTTAATAGAAGAGACTCTGCCAGTCTGCAGATAGGGACCAGTGCTTAGTAGGAGAGACTCTGCCAGTCTGCAGATAGAGACCAGTGCTTAGTAGAAGAGACTCTGCCAGTCTGCAGATAGGGACCAGTGCTTAGTAGGAGAGACTCTGCCAGTCCGCAGATAGTGACCAGTGCTTAGTAGAAGGGACTCCTCCAGTCTGCAGATATGGACCAGTGCTTAGTAGGAGAGACTCTGCCAGTCTGCAGATAGGGACCAGTGCTTAGTAGAAGAGACTCTGCCAGTCTGCAGATAGGGACCAGTGCTTAGTAGGAGAGACTCTGCCAGTCTGCAGATAGAGACCAGTGCTTAGTAGGAGAGACTCTGCCAGTCTGCAGATAGGGACCAGTGCCTAGTAGGAGAGACTCTGCCAGTCTGCAGATAGGGACCAGTGCTTAGTAGGAGAGACTCTGCCAGTCTGCAGATAGGGACCAGTGCTTAGTAGGAGAGACTCTGCCAGTCTGCAGATTAGGGACCAGTGCTTAGTAGAAGAGACTCTGCCAGTCTGCAGATAGGGACCAGTGCTTAGTAGAAGAGACTCTGCCAGTCTGCAGATAGGGACCAGTGCTTAGTAGGAGAGACTCTGCCAGTCTGCAGATAGGGACCAGTGCTTAGTAGGAGAGACTCTGCCAGTCTGCAGATAGGGACCAGTGCTTAGTAGGAGAGACTCTGCCAGTCTGCATATAGGGACCAGTGCTTAGTAGAGGAGACTCTGCCAGTCTGTAGATAGGGACCAGAATAGGACTTTGAGATGCGGATTCTGAGGCGCAGATCCCAGGTTACTGGCCCATTACCAGGGAGCCAGCCTGATGACTGAGCTACTGAAATCTGGGCAGCCAACCTTCTGTGAGAGGACTGCAGTGACTAACATCTCACACATCGTAAGCAGTCGTTCTTGATAAAATACACATGACACGAGGACCGGAGAAATGGGAGTGGTTAAAGATTTATCTAAAATGACTTTAACATTCCTATATCAAATAACCACTGACCCTGAAGGCTTGAGTTGCCGCTTTTCATTTCCTCTAACTGTCGCTTTCCTGTATGCTAATAAGAGTTCAGTCTCACAGCGAGCATGTAGGATACCTTCAGGGCCAACTCCTCCGCCATGGAGTGGAGCAAGAACACCTTCTAGCTCACCGACCAACCCAACCAAGCAACAGAAGTGCACCCTTCAATCTGTTCTGTAAATGTAATACAAAAATATCCAAACCAATCGGATTCAGATGCACACCATCTGCATTATTGCCCTCCAGCATCCTGTGACACAAGGAAAGGCCGCCCAAAGACCGAACATAGCCGGCAAGGCAAATGTTAAGTAGCCTGCAAGATCCCTCAATCACAGCCCCACTTCAAGCACAACGCCAAAATCTCCAAACCTCAGACTATAAAAAAACACAAACAATAATAAAAAATGCCCCAAATCCGCCTTGATTAATGTATCTCAACTGCCCCAAATCATTAGCACAGGCGTGCACCACAAGAACCTCAGAGCCCTACATAAGGTGTGAATCTGTAACCTCTGTAGCCCCAAAATCCCATTCCAATGGACTGCTGCAGAGGATAGCCCCAAATACAGGCCTGGAGACCGATGTCCTGCATGACGAGCAGCCCAGTATATATAAGACTGACCTACGATCCAAACATAAGGCAAACCTGAAAGAAAAGATTGACATAAGAAGAAAGACAACCCATCAAACCACAACTAAATCCGAGAGCCCCCACAACTTGCATAGCATAAATAAATTGGCAGTGCCCCTCATTATTCACTTTTTGGTCGCCGGAAAGGGGCCACTCTGTTTCTGCGCTAAAATCTACTGAACCCAATAGTTGGTGGCCTTAGACGCCCCAACCAATGTCAGGAGATAACGGCAAGCGGCGCATGAACACGTCATCCTAACGCCATCAAGCTGCACCACCGTGCAACTTGGGAGCGCTAAAGATGATATCCAAATGATCTAACAATTCGGCTCCTATATTTGGGGAACACTGGCAAATGACATGAGCTAGGGAAGAAAACCCTGCAGCCAGTGACCAAATGTTTTTGTAGGCTTTACCTTTTTATCAGAACCCTTTTCAATAGATTGCGCCTTGCCAACCGTCTCAAAATCCACAGAAATCAAAGACCATAGATTCACAAACTCATGTTTCCAAATACGGGCCTTGATGTCCGCAGACAAGTGAGTGCCGAGAGGTGATACCCCACAATAAAGGGAATCAAGAAAAGACAACCAACCAAACTAGAGCTCTGTTCAGGCGCACATTGAGTCACCTGGGAAACCAGAGAAGAAGCTTATTTCTGTCTAAAAACGTGCCACACCCGCCCTCAAAACAGAAAACAAATCATTCATGGCAGTACCGCTCCAAGCTTCAGCACAGGATGACTCCCACATTTTTGGGGGGTTAGTGGTTAGTCCCAGATTCCTAAGGGAGTCCACTACAGCCTGCACTTTGGGTAGGTGACTTTCCCAGTCGGCGCTGTGGATGACAATATCGTCCAGGTAAGCCGAAGCGTATTGACGTTGTAGACGCAGCACAATGTCCATGAGTCGTTAAAAGGTGGCGGGGGCGCCATGCAGACCAAAGGGTAAGACCTTATACTGGTACAGCCCCTCCGGTGTAATGAAGGCAGTTTTCTCTTTGGCAGCCTCCATCAAGGGTACCTGCTAGTACACTCTGGTGAGGTCCGAAACCTTGGCCTAACCTCTCAATAAGCTTATCCACCCGAATTTGGAAATCTCATTTAGTTTGCGGAAATCGTTACAGAACCGTAATGTCCCATCTGGCTTGAGAATCAAGACTATTGGACTGGCCCATTCACTTTTGGACTCCTCAATTACGTCTCGGGTACCCGGTATGGTTTCAACCAGACTCTGGCCTGAGGCTCATTGACAATGTCATGTTGGATGATAGAAGTGCATCCAGGGAGGTCCGAGAACACATCCGTGTCCCTGCTGATGAACTCCATGCCTCCAGAGTCTGTTTAGAGGAGAGGCTATCAGCAATCTTCACTGTGACAAGTGCTTCCCTTGTATCAGACCGTGGGGCTGGAACCTCTTCCCCTAGAAAAACCGTCCGCGGGCTGTCTTCTGTACTGGTCTCCCTATCCTTTCCAAGGGCTGAGCTGCCTCCATATGTTCCCTAACAAGCGGCAACACTGTCTCTATCCGCTCCTGCATCTGGGTGACATACTCAATGACACTTTTATGTGGAGTGGGTTGTTGTTCCCACGCCTCTTTGGCCACGTCCAACAGACCACAAAGGTGTCTGCCGTATAGCAGATTGAAGGGCGAGAACCCAGTAAGGCCTGGGGTACCTCTCGCACTGCAAACATGAGAAAGGGCAGAAGAAGGTCCCAGTTCCTCCCATCCTTAGACACCGCTCTTGTTTTTTTATGTTTGATTAAACCTCTCTATCAGGCTGTCCGTTTGCTGATGATACGGACGTCCGTAGCTGTTTTATGTGCACTAATGTACAGAGTTCCCTCATGACTAGGGACTGTAACGGTCGGGTTCGTACCGAACTTTAGGATTTTTGGACCCCGGACCCGAACCCGAACATTTCAGTAAAAGTTCGGGTTCGGTGTTTGGCACTTTCTTGGCGCTTTTTGAAAGGCTGCAGAGCAGCCAATCAACAAGCGGTTAACTGTGTGACCTTAGAAGCCATCACAGCCACGCCTACTAAAGGCACGGCTGTGATTGTGGGAGTATACCGAACTAGGGGGACTGAAGGGTGTTGATGACACCTCAATCTCGCCTGTTACTGGAAAACCCTTCTTAAGCGCCAACAGTGGTAGGTCAGTGGGGAGATATTTTCTAGTAATGTTGGTTTCAAATACAATAAAAGTTCTAAAAAGTGTGATAAAATATATATAAATATGTAGATAAATAATAAAATAAAATAATGATATTTAAAATATATAAAAATATATATATATGTAAAGGGAATGACAGGAACAATTCAGAACTGGATGAGCATAAGTGCACTGCACTGGGTCTCCAGTGCCTAAGAGACGGTTGTCTGTAGAGTCAAACACGTCACCGTGTAATGAGGCGAATGATTGTAACAAATAAGGATACAAGTAAATATAATACAAATACTGAAGTATCGTATACTTCTTACTCACTACACGAGGGGGGTGGTTTACCTGTAAGCCAAACACCCCCCAGCCTGGATCGCTTGTAGAATCTTACAAGATGAAGGCAGCCAATCCACGGGAGCTTCTGTCCACTTGTCTTTATTGGAATATATGTATAAATCCGGCTCAACGCGTTTTGGGACAGGCACGTCCCTTCATCAGGGACCTCATTTGTGAGGTGGCAGGGTATTTATACCCTTTGTTTGTAGTTAAAAACGGCGCCAAATTAACAAAAGGGCGCCAAAACCATGGAGGGACCACCCACAGGAGGAGAAAAGACCGCCAACCCCGTTTCTCTCGACTGGCCGGAAGCGGAAGTGTCTGGCCGTGATGTTGCGCATGACCGGAAGTCGATG
The DNA here is from genome assembly GCF_014858855.1 of Bufo gargarizans. NCBI lineage: Eukaryota > Metazoa > Chordata > Amphibia > Anura > Bufonidae > Bufo > Bufo gargarizans. Next base: position 376,358,040 of record NC_058085.1, on the reverse strand, counting down.
CGTGTCAGGCTGGAACGCATAGCGGCATCCGGCGGTGTTTGTTTCCGGAGTGGCTGGGCGGCTTGTGCGCATGTCCGGAAATGGGCTTCCGTGGTGTAGCGTTCCAAGCGCTAAAATGTTCTTCCGGCTGGTGCGATCTTCTCTGTTGTTTTCTCTTGGATATCTTTATGATGCTTGCGGTCATGTTAGTTCGGAGGCATAAAAGGGCCATATAAAAGCATCTTTGTGGTGGTCTTTTTGATAAAAACGTCATCATTATGTCAATTCATTGTTTTGTGTGGGACATAAAAACTAGATATTGGGATGTATTTGATAAACCATCATAGGGGTGTCTGACCAGTGATATACAGGAATTGGGTATTGAATGGGATAATCAATATGAGGGTTATACATCAATATCAGGAGGATCCGTGGGGGTGGGGGAGGGTCGGGGGGCGGACGGCAATGACGGAAGTGGTCGTTTCCTATTGAGATCTGGATTTTTCTTGTGACTGCAGTGGTAATTAGTAGTTGGCCTGTTCTAGTGTTTCATTTAGACGGAACGGGGTGAGGGTGTTGAGCTTGAAAATCCAGAACATTTCCTTCCTACAGAGTTGTTGGAAGGAAGGGGCTTGTTCCAATGGGATCACTTTCAGATCAAGAGGATTGCCCTCATGTAGCGATGAGAAATGCCGCGATACACTGTGTGTTATAATTTATATTTTTATATTTGATCTGTGCTCGTTCATCCGCTCGCTCAGGGTTTGGGTGGTGCGGCCTACAGAGTAGATGTTACTGGGGCACATGTCATATGTTGTTGAAATGATAGTTTCCCTATGGGGTGTGGAATGTCGATTTCTCTTTCTGCTGTTTTTATCATTCGGCAACATCTGCTTTTTTTTGTGCCACATTTGGAGGATCCCTTGAATTCTAGTGTTTTTTTAATCTATATGTTCAGTTGTGTTCGGGGTATGTTTCTTTGGGCATGATGGGGCCAAAATGTTTTTTAGGGTTTTTGCTCTTCAGAAGGTCTCGGTCTAAATAAAACACTAGAACAGGCCAACTACTAATTACCACTGCAGTCACAAGAAAAATCCAGATCTCAATAAGAAACGACCACTTCCGTCATTGCCTAGTTTTTATGTCCCACGAATTGACATAATGATGACGTTTTTATCAAAAAGACCACCACTAAGAGGCTTTTATATGGCCCTTTTAAGAGAAAGAGAAAACTACAGAGAAGATCGCACCAGCCGGAAGAACATTTTAGCGCTTGGAACGCTACACCACGGAAGCCCATTTCCGGACATGCGCACAAGCCGCCCAGCCTCTCCGGAAACAAACACCGCCGGATGCCGCTATGCGTAACAGCCTGACACGCATCGACTTCCGGTCATGCGCAACATCACGGACGGACACTTCCGCTTCCGGCCAGCCGAGAGAAACGAGTTTGGCGGTCTTTTCTCCTCCTGTGGGTGGTCCCTCCATGGTTTTGGCGCCCTTTTGTTAATTTGGCGCCATTTTTAACTACAAACAAAGGGTATAAATACCCTGCCACCACACAAATGAAATATTGCTCCTGATGAAGGGACGTGCCTGTCCCGGAACGCGTTGAGCCGGATTTATACATATATTCCAATAAAGACAAGTGGACAGAAGCTCCCGTGGATTGGCTGCCTTCATCTTGTAAGATTCTAGAAGCGATCCAGGCTGGGGGGTGTTTGGCTTACAGGTGTATTATGCTTATCCTGGTAAACCACCCCCCTCGTGAAGTGAGTAAGACGTATACGATACTTCAGTATTTATTATATTTACTTGTATCCTTATTTGTTACAATCATTCGCCTCATTACACGGTGACGTGTTTGACTCTACAGACAACGGACTCTTAGGCACTGGAGACCCAGTGCAGTGCACTTATGCTCATCCAGTTCTGAATTGTTCCTATCATTCCCTTTACATATATATATATTTTTATATATTTTAAATATCATTATTTTATTTTATTATTTATCTATATACATATATATATATATATATGTTTTATCACACTTTTTAGAACTTTTATTGTATTTGAAACCCATGTTTCTAGAAAATATCTCCCACTGACCTACCACTATTGGCGCTTAAGAAGGGTTTTCCAGTAACAGGCGAGATTGAGGTGTCATCAACACCCTTCAGTCCCCCTAGTTTGGTATACTCCCATATTCCATACAGGCGGACACTCTAGTCGGCAGCCTTTAGCCTTTACCACTCCATATTCTCCACTCCACTCCTACAAACCCTTGGCGCCTCAAGTTTTTCAGATCCAGTGGAATCCTTTTCATCAGATCTGTCTGACCCTCAAACTCTCTCTCTTTTTTTATATGGCTGTGATTGGCCGGAGCAGCATGTGACCCAGGCTCTATATAAGCTGGAGTCACATAGCGCTGCCCGTCACTCTGCTGTTACTAGTGTAGGGAGAAGATGCTGCTGCTGTTACTAGTGTAGGGAGAGGATGCTGCTGCTGTGCTTAGTGTAGGGAGAGGATGCTGCTGCTGTTACTAGTGTAGGGAGAGGATGCTGCTGCTGTTACTAGTGTAGGGAGAGGATGCTGCTGCTGTTACTAGTGTAGGGAGAGGATGCTGCTGCTGTGCTTAGTGTAGGGAGAGGATGCTGCTGCTGTTACTAGTGTAGGGAGAGGATGCTGCTGCTGTTACTAGTGTAGGGAGAGGATGCTGCTGCTGTTACTAGTGTAGGGAGAGGATGCTGCTGCTGTTACTAGTGTAGGGAGAGGATGCTGCTGCTGTGCTTAGTGTAGGGAGAGGATGCTGCTGCTGTTACTAGTGTAGGGAGAGGATGCTGCTGCTGTTACTAGTGTAGGGAGAGGATGCTGCTGCTGTTACTAGTGTAGGGAGAGGATGCTGCTGCTGTTACTAGTGTAGGGAGAGGATGCTGCTGCTGTGAGGGAGAGAATAGGAGAGAATATAACTCAGCGATCTACAGACATTGTGTTGTGTGGGTGCAGGGCACAATTTTTTTATCCTGCCCTGAGCCCAGTGACAGAGAAAAATAACTTTTAGAATTCTGTTAGTTAGGTGGGCGGCGGCGGCGGCCATTTTATGCAAGCTCAGTGCACCAGCACTGCATCGGAGCTTTTGGGACATTGAAATCCAAGCTTGAAAAACAGCACAAAAAATAATCTGTTTTTTTAAAAATCAAAATTTTTTGGGCAATTTACAACATCTGGTGCATTTGCAGGCTTAGTCAGTGTGCAATTTAAGCTAGAAATACAGCCATCATATTCTGGGTTTTTAAAAACACACCTTATTTTTTTTACCAAAAACCACTATTTTCCTGATCTGCAATTGTTTTCAAGTTTAATATATACAGCTTTTATATTCTGTTACCAAAAAAACACCTTTTTGGCAATTTTCAACATCTGGATTAGTCAGTGTGCAATTCAAGCTAGAAATACACCCATCATTTTCTGGGTTTTTTTAAAACACATTTTTTTGCCAGATACCACTATTTTTCTGGCCTTGCAGCATCAGCACGTGTGAAATTACAGGCTTATATACTGCTGTCAAATTCAGTTATTAAACACCCGTTTGGGCAAAAAAAATGTAGTTGGCAGCCATTGCTGCAGATGTCATTGTGAGATACCGCCTTTACATAGTGTCTTTCTATTTAGTTATTTGAAATAAAGCCATTTTGGGCATAATTCTTTGATAGTGGCCTAGTGTGGATCAGGCCGTGTGAGATACACCCTGTATATACAGGGGTTATATTCATTCATTAATGAAACACCCTTGTTGGGGCAAAATACACAATATTTCAGGCCTTGCAGCATCTTGAGGTTTGAAATTCCAGGCTTATATACTGCTGCCATATTCAGTTATTAAACAAACACCCGTTTGGGCAAAAAAAAGTTTATTTGGCAGCTTTTGCTGCATATGTCATTGTGAGATACACCCTTTATATATTTGGGTTATATTCAGATATTTGAAATACCGCCATTTTGTGCACAAATCTTTAATTGAGGCCTAGTATGGTTCAGACCGTGTGAGATACACCCTTTACATACTGTCGTTCTATTCTACTATTAATTAAACACCAATTTAGGGCAAGATCCTAAATTTGAGAAATATGAGGAGAGCGTCAAATAAGGGACGTGGCCCTGGTCGTGGTGCTGCTGGTGGAGCTCCTGTTGCAGGGAGAGGACGTGGTCGATCTGTACCAGCTACACGCACAAGTGACACCCCTTCCTCATGTGCGAGTAGGCGACAGAACCTGCAGCGGTATTTGGTCGGGCCTAATGCTGCTCTACGAATGGTGAGGCCTGAACAAGTACAGGCGATAGTAGATTGGGTTGCTGACAGTGGCTCCAGTTCCTTCACATTGTCTGCCACCCAGTCTCCTGCTGAAAGACCACAGTTGGCACCTGCAGCCGATGTCCATCAGTCTTTCACCTCACCCCCTTGCAAATCAGCCAAGCAGTCTGAGCCCCAAGTCATGCAGCAGTCTCTTCTGCTTTTTGATGACTCTGTTAGCAGGGTTTCCCAGGGCCATCCACCTATCCCTGCCCCAGAAGTGGAAGAGATTGAGGGAACGGATGCCCAACCACCTATCTTTCAAGATGAGTACGTGGAAGGATCACCGCAGCACGTCTCGGATGATGACGAAACACAGGTGCCAACTGCTGGGGCTTTCAAAAGTGTGCAGACCGACAAGGAGGCCAGGGAGGAAGACTGGGTGGAAGATGACGTGGGGGACTATGAGGTCCTCGACCCCACATGGAATCAAGGTCATACGAGTGACCTATGTAGTTCGGAGGAAGAGGCGGCGGTCGCACAGAGCCACCAGCACAGCAGAAGAGGGAGCAGGGGGCAAAAGCGGAGCGGCCGTCCTCTAGACAGTACGCCTGCTACTGCCCACCGCAGCAAGGGACCGAGCACACCAAACCCAGCTCCAAGGAGTTCCCTGGCGTGGCAATTCTTCAGACAATGTGCTGACGACAAGACCCGAGTGGTTTGCACGCTGTGCAATCAGAGCCTGAAGCGAGGCATAAACGTTCTCAACCTGAGCACAACCTGCATGACCAGGCATCTAAGTGCAAAGCACGAGCTGCAGTGGAGTAGACCCCTCAAAAACCAAGAAAGGTCTCTGGCTCCTCCTGCTTCCTCTTCTGCTGCAGTCTCGGCCTCTTCATCCACCTCTGGAGTGACAGTGCCACCTGCCACCCCGCAAACAGAGGATCTGCCAGCAACACCAGCACCTGGGTCACCAAGCATCTCCACAATGTCCCACGGAAGCGTTCAGCTCTCCATCTCCCAAACACTGGAGAGGAAGAGGAAGTACCCCCCGACCCACCCGCGATCCCTAGCCCTGAATGCCAGCATTTCTAAATCACTGGCCTTTGAAATGCTGTCCTTCCGTCTGGTGGAGATGGATAGTTTTAAAGGCCTTATGACGGTAGCTGTCCCACAGTATGTCGTGCCCAGCCGCCACTACTTTCCCTGCACAACCAAGTAGGGGACAAAATATTGGTTCCCTACACTGGCTACATCTTGAAACGACCAACGACCACACCTGATAACCATATTTATAAATAATAAATAAGCCTCAGAAAGGTACGTTGCTTAGTGGCATCGCAGGTCCCAATGGTGAGGTGGGTACAGTTCACACAGGTGAAAGCGTTTCTTTTGATTGGACCGCGCTGCCTCAGAAGTCACAGGAGATCCACAATCGAAGCCAGCAAGATAATCACGGACATGGGGAAGCAAACAGGCCAGTCAAAGCCTCTCCTCTACTTTCCAAGCTTCTATGGAACACCAAAATTGCATCCAATAGTGAAGTACCGTCATACAGATTGGAGTAAAAAATGGTTTTATTATACTCACAATGTACAAGTATATACAGGCAGTATACAATGGATCAATGGATCAATCACCCGACCCGGGTTTCGCTCAGTCGAGCTTCGTCAGGGGTGACGAAGCTCGACTGAGCGAAAGCCGGGTCGGGTTATTGATCCCCAAATTTTTTTATAAATTTATCTCCCTTAAATTTGGTCTCTTTTTCTCACGCTCCCTCTCCAGCCTGGAACCCTGATTCGCCAATAACCGTGATCAACATGGTAGGGTCAGAAAAGAACATCGAAAGTTGATAGAGAAGATATCAAAATGGATGGTGGATGTCACTGGGGCACCTCTACATAGGTGACAGGAACATACATTTAAAAAAATCGTCAATTACATTGTCAGGTGACATTTTTCAAATTTTGCCGTATAGAAACCCCTGCTCTGCATAGTTGACAGTGAATAAAATTTAAGGAATTCTTCATTAATTGATGCGCGACACATCCTTTCATTCAATGCTCAAACTTTAAAAAGTTGTCCCACTTTTACGCTTTAATACTTTGTCCCATATTGGATTTTGTGTCTTTCTCACGCTCCCTCTCCGGCCTGGAACCCTCATTCCCCGCCACCCGTGATCACCATGGTAGACGCATAAAAGAACTTCGAAAGTTGATAGAGCAGATATCAAATTGGATGGTGAACATCACGGGGACGTGCGACATGGTGGGGCAGTAAGTGTGCACACGCCTACATGAACTAACTGACGGGTCAGCCCCTGCAACTTCTGGGTCTCCAAATTGGGCACATGGCCTGAGCTTGCCCTGCCAGTGTATTGTCTGAACGTGTGTAAAGCACGACTGGAGGGTTATATTTCCCAATGTTTTAGGTGTACCCTAATTTAAAAAAATAAAAATATTTTTTTTTACCAAAAAGCAGTGTAGGCTACCTCCTCCTACCATCCAGGTGTCCGCTCAACTCTACTCATGACCTTTGACATAAAAGGGGTCCCTTTATCAGTCAGAACTTCTTTAGGTAGCCTCACTCAGGAAAACATCTCCATTAATTCCTTAGCTATGAGTTTGGCCAATGTATGGTGCAGTGGCACCGCCTCCGGGTACCGAATGGCATAGTCTAGGACGACTAAGATGTGTTGGTGCCCTCTAGCGGACTTCGGTACTGAGCCTATGAGATCCATAGCGATTCGCTTGAACGGGACCTCAATAATAGGGAGAGGAACCAGGGGACTGGGCCAGTAAAACTGCTGTATAATCCGGTCCAGTTTTTTCTGCCATCCCAGGTGTCCCCCAAAAACATGTTGGTGGGCTACCTCCAACACAAGCTTGCAAAACGCCTTGGGTACCACTAGCTGTTCAACATTCTCACCACGTAGTTGGTTTACCCGATACAGCATCTTCTGATGAACCACAAAACGGGGAAACATCGACTTGGCCCCCAGTTGTTGAGGTTCACTATCAACTATTACAACATTTTCCTGAGATAGTGTTGGGTCCCGGTGCTGTGCTGTACTGAAATTTTCCCCAGAGACGTTGAGGTTTGCCAACTCAGGACCTGGTGGGAAATCCTCCACGTCTCCCACCCTTACACTCATTGGGGTTTTCTCCCACTCTTCCACCGAAGTGGCAGCCTCCCCTACCGCTGACCCTTCAGTCTCAGGTTCCCAGGGTTCTGGCCTCCCCCCTGAGCAAGGCCACTCTACTGGGATTACGCCACTCTTAAGGGTATCAGTAACTTTCGTATCAGGCCACTGTGCCGGGAAACCCAGGAAGTCTCTCCCAATTATAAGTTCATAATGTAAATTGGTGGTGACGGCCACCTCGTGGGTCCTCCTGCCGGCCACCATGGACAGAGACACCAGGGCGGTGGGATAGTCCTTTAAGTCTCCATGGATGTACACGACCCCGACTTTTCGTCCAGTATACTCGGCAGGCTGCACCAGGGAAGATCTTACCAGGCACACCAGACTCCCTGAGTCCAGCAGAGCTACTGCCAGAGTATCTCCCACTTTCACCTTGCACAGGTGGCTATTGTCTATAGTCTCTGGGGTACCTGTTGCACACAGCTTCCTGGCATACAAGGAGTGGCGGTAGCCAGTTAGTATCCATGGGTTCGCCCCGATGGGGACAGTTGGCCCTTATGTGGCTAGGCTCCTGACACCGCCAGCAGACTATCAGAGCTGGGTCTGTAGGGGGTATTTCCAGGGCGGGTTTTGCTGGCACCAGTCGCCGGGTCTGGGGTGGAGATTTCCGAGGTTTGACTGCCCTACTCCCAAAAATAACCTTCCTGTAGAGTCCTGGTAGCCTCATAGCACTCCACCAGGTGGACCATCTCAAGGGCATTACCCAGGGACACCTAGCCGATCCAGTTCTGGAGAGGGTACGGCAAAGCCCTCCAGAATACATCAGCCAAAAGACGGTCCAGCATAGCAGTGGAACTTAGCACGTCAGGCGGCAGCCATTTTTGCAACAGATCATAATACTGAGGTTTTGCGGGTTCAACCGGGTTAAACTCCCACTGATGCACCCGCTGGGCACGGACCAACATATTCACCCCCAGTCTCGCCAGAATCTCACGCTTTACTGTCGTGTAATCGGCCGCTTCATCATTCGGTAAGTCGAAAAACACCTGCTGGGGTCCGGATGCCAGGAACAGAGCGACGACCTCAGCCCACTGATCTCAGGGTAGTTTCTCCCTCACGGCCACCTTTTCGAACACCTCCAGATAGGTCTCGACATAATCTGAGGGAGTCATCTTAAGGATCGCCGCACGGACCGCTTTTCGGGCATCGTGGACTCTCTGGGATGCTCCTGCCACTTGTAAAGCCATCACATGTTGTAACAGCAGCTGGTTGGTTTCCTGCTGCTTCTTATTAGCCTCCCGCTGTTGCAGGTTAGCCTCCACAAGGGTTTTCACGACAGCTTCCATTTTGTCGAGAGACATGGGTTGTAATCACGCTGGTTTGATGCAAGACATACAACCCTGCCCGGAAAAACTAAAATATTTCGGCCTTCACGCCAGCCTCACTGCACTTGCCCACATCCTCCACCAATTGTGGGGATTCGCTCTGGTAGTTGGGATAAGCTGACGCAGCACAGAGGCAAAGTACAAGTTTGTAATTCAAATGTCCATGTTTATTCACACATAAGGTCAAATAAGGGCACTTCAAGTTTACATGCCCAGTAGTCCAGGGGATCGTGGATCTGGGGAGGCAGAGTGCAGGTTCTGCTGCATGTCCTGCTGCTCGGTGGTCTCTTCAGTAGGTGGGTGAAGAAAAGTGCTCATCAGAGACTCCAGAATTAAGCTGCTGCTGCTGCTGGAGCTGATCGTGTTCCCCCTCCCCCACGCATCATGGAAGTGGAGCGTGAGTGCAGAGGGTCCCCCTGTTCAGACCTTCGTGAGGACAGGCGTCATGCTAACATCCTCCAGCAACTTGGTGAAAAATTCCCACACTGTCAATTATAACATTTCCCCTCCACCATTGCGTGATGCCTGCCGCTGCTTTCATGAACCTGTGCACTGCTAGTGTGTTCCTCACAGGTAGTCTCCCGAGTAGCAGACGGTGTACCCTTTCGAGTTTGGCTGCAGATCTACCATTGCTTCCACCCTGCCAGGGGCGGACAGGGAACTTAAAGTGGCCCTGGAAAAAAAATACAGAAGTGGCCCCATGTTGTAGGTGAGTCCAAATTAACAGAAGGCGGGGCAACACAAATAGGCAGGGCCAACACCAGCCACAAGTGGGCAAGGACAACAGAAGTAGGTGGGGCAAGCAATACCATAGTGCAGCACAAAATACTGTCCCAGCAAAACCGAATACCATAGTGCAGTATAAAATACTGCCCCATAACCATACTGAGGACAGTGATACAGTAAAGCTCAGGAGGGCACCTGCGAATGCTGGCTAGGTGCAGAAGTATCTGATGCGCCTACACTAATTAATGCTGAGAGCATCAGATTTATTTCTAACTGACCAGCAGCCGGGAGGAGGGCTCAGGCGGCCCCATTCACCTGCCTGTAGGGTCTGTGGCCAGTCCACGCCTGCACTTTGCTGTCTCACGGGCATGCTGCCACACTTGCCCCTCTTCACCCGGCTACATTATCTACATCTGTTTGGTGGTCACCTCACCTGTCTTTTGTGCATGTCCCTGTCCTCTCACAACTTACATTATCGGTAGTTGCACGCCTAAAGGAGTCCACAGCAGACCTCTCCCCCAAGTCTGTGCTAGCCTGTAACTGCTGACTGTCCTCACTAAGTTCATCCTCGCTGAAATGCGGCAGCATGCATTACTTCACGAGAAGAAGGAGCAGCAAAAGCAAGAGGCAGGTTCAGGACAGATGAGGGCACAGAGGCAGTTCCTGGGCCATGCCATCTAAGCGTGGTGTCAGAGCAACCCACCGACTCCTGGCTGGGGGTGTATGATGATGTTGAAGAGCGAGTCAACCATTCCGGTATAGTTGGATTGCTGGTCAAAACACCACCGCTGGATGACACTTGAGGCTCTGGCCTGTTGCTGCGGCTTGGCCATAGTGTACAGTAACTGAATTAATAGTCAAAGATGAAGTATGAATGGTGCAGCAGGTGAACTAGATAAACATGCCTATCTATCAGACCGCCTGGTGACAATGAGTCTGATGCACAGTATGTCTATGTATAACAGAACAGAATAACTATGAATGGCGCAGCAGCTGAACAAGATGCACGGGGCGATTACACTGAGCAGGCACTGTCCTTGCAGTCTCCCTATGCTCTCCTGACACTCTCCCTGCAGTCTCCCTGCACTCTCTCTACAATCTCCCTGCACTCTTCTTCTCCAATATATTTTTTTAAACAGTTTTCAGCAACCCTCTTCCTAGCACATGAGCCCTTACCACATCTCCCCTACGCTCAGCTCACAGGACAATGGCGGAGACCACACAGGATGAGGCTTTTATGAGGCTGTGGCATCATAGGGGATGGCTGTCTGTGGATTTGTTAACACAGGGTGCTCGTAAATTCGTATTCGTGGTGAATCAAATTTTTCCTAAACTTCGGATTGACTTCCCCTTCAGATGCTTTGATTTGCTCAACACTATTTATTATTAATCATGAATGCATTATGGTTTTTTGTCCAGATTTCATATTTTCACTTTTTATTTTTGCACTTGCACTTTGTGCACCATCACTATTGGCACTCATTTTTTTAATCAGTGTTTCACAATTTTTTCATTTATCACTTTTAGTAATTTATTCATGGTTGATATATGGCACATTGAGGTGTGTTCCACCCTGGGACGCAGTGCCGCGCCGCGAACGTTGCTGCGTTCCACAGTTACATCCAGGTTTCTCCTTTTTCTCAATATATCAATATTTAGTGATACGTATGGCTGACATGTAGGTAGATCTATATCTGGTGTTAATGTGCATACTTAGACCTAATGTAGAAAAATACGAATGCAGGTGAGCGCTGCAGTTGCTTTTCTTCTCTACCAATTATACCTAGTCCTAATGATTGCTCCAGGGTATAGTATGACAATGGACATCCTACAGAAGATGTGATAATCAATATAACAAAATAATAGCAAAGACAGGTGCCCTCTGCCGTCTTACTAAACCCTCAAACTGATTTTAAAATTGAGAGATTAGTCAACATGTCCTACGGTGTAGGACATGCCAAGCACCGAGCACCGCGCCAAGGTTCCTCAAGTAGCTCGGGACCTAACACTCCTCTACCTGTGCCATGTGGGCAATACCAGGAGCCAGTGGGCAAATTACAGGAGCATGAGGAGCATCTTTTCAGTTTGTATATATAGAGATGCCTGGCGGTGTATAAACTCCTATGTAAATGTGCCTGCTTTCCATCTACAGGCTACATTTCGGTGCACCTGCGAGGCCTGGGCCAAACCAGCCAGTCTTGAGTGGGACTTGCAGACTCCTCCCATTGCTAGCATGGTTACATGCTGGAGGTAACTGGTGAGTTGTTTGTGAGTCGGCCTCATGCTCCTGTAATTTGCCCACTGGCTCCTGGTATTGCCCACATGGCACAGGTAGGGGAGTGTTAGGTCCCGAGCTACTTGAGAAACCTTGGCGCGGTGCTCGGGCTCAGACATGTCCTACACCGTAGGACATGTTGGCTAATCTCTCAATTTTAAAATCAGTTTGAGGGTTTAGTAAGACGGCAAAGTGCACCTGTCTAGGCTATTATTTTGTTATAGTGTATAGTATGGCCTGCCTTCTAGGGATGAGGTAAATGTGCCGCATTCAATCGCGCAACGCAACACTGCATATTACTAAAATTACAAATGGAATATTGCACATTTATAGTATGTCAATTTTAAATGCATTGAATAAAGTCTCATGTATTTGCGTTCCCTGTGCCATTCTTTTTGGTGTTCTTTAATGACGAGTAGTGGGTCGTCCTGCCGGCATCGCCAGCTGTCAGTGTGGTGACCGAGCTTCTGGCTGCTACCACATACAGCACATGGTGCCCTGCTACTCCACACAGCTGCACCTCACTAAGTTTAGGGGGAGAATCCTACAATTCTGGAATACATCTCATCGGTGCGGATCCTCCTGGGTGTGGTCTCCACAAGGCTTTCCTTCATCTGTGATTAAGACTGAGAATACCCAGATCAAGGCATAAGGTAGCCCCCACTCCCCAGCATCAGGGTTTCCAAACGTCCAGAAATTTCTGGACTGCCCAAAAAAAATACAGCAACTTTTTTCCTGTGTCCATGATTTTTATTTTTTTTGAGTGGTAATTCTCATCATTTTACAGCTCACAGTAAATGCTGGTAATGAGTTCTCATCAGAATATTGAGCTATAGACGTGTACTACTTATAATCTTTGTCATTCATTATGGTTTTACAATTTGTCCGTAAAAAATGTTGGCTGCCTGTGATTTTGGGATAAGTTGTCCAGAAAAAGGAAAAATTCTGCTTGGCAGCACTGCCCAGCATCCAGGACCTGCCTCTCCAGGCCCCACCTCCCCATCCCCCAGGATCGAGTAATTGTCTCTCCAGCACCCACCTCCCCACCACAGATTTCAGGACCTGCCTTTACAACATCCACCTCACCACTCTAGCATCCAGAACCTGCCTCTCCAGCATCCACCTCCCCACCACAGCATCCAGGATTTGCCTCTGCAGTACTCACCTCATCAATTCCCCACCATGGCATCCAGGACCTGCCTCTGCAGAACACACTTCCCCACCATGGCATCCAGGACCTGCCTCTGCAGCACCCACCTCCCCATCATGGCATCCAGGACCTGCCTCTGCAGCACCCACCTCCCCACCATGGCATCCAGGACCTGCCTCCACAGCACCCACCTCCCCACCATGGCATCCAGGACCTGCCTCTCCAGCACCCACCTCCCCACCATGGCATCCAGGACCTGCCTCTCCAGCACCCACCTCCCCACCACAGCATCAAGTATTTGCCTCTGCAGCACCCACCTCCCCACCATGGCATCCAGGACCTGCCTCTCCAGCACCCACCTCCCCACCACAGCATCAAGTATTTGCCTCTGCAGCACCCACCTCCCCACCATGGCATCCAAGACCTGCCTCCGCAACACACACCTCCCCACTATGGCATCCAGGACCTGTCTCCGCAACACACACCTGCCCACCATGGCATCCAAGACCTACCTCCTCAGCACCCACCTCCCCACCATGGCATGCAGGACCTGTCTCCGCAACACACACCTCCCCACTATGGCATCCAGGACCTGCCTCCCCAACACACACCTGCCCACCATGGCATCCAGGATCTGCCTCCCCAACACACACCTGCCCACCATGGCATCCAGGACCTGCCTCCGCAATACCCACCTCCTCGCCACTGGGGCCTGTAGTGGAGCCAATGAAGGAAATGTTGGAGCTTGTAATTATAGGATCTCCATCTGTCATAGTCTTTCGATGGGAAGCATCAGTCAAGAATAGAGCAAAGATTAAGTACGGTATATAATATGTAGGAAATCGACATAAAATGGGGCCTGTCCACAGTATGACGGCATTAACTCTGCCACCCCACCCTTGTGTGTCCTGTAGAGAGGAGAGGCCTGCACTGCTCATGAGGTGGGAAGCATGACCTGGGGCCCCCATATACTGGGCCCCAGCTACCTTGGCTGCCTCTGTGGATTGTGCACCATGGACAGGAGAAGACTCAATGACAGGAAGTGGCTGCTGTCCCCCCCAGAAAGGAGCACGTCACACAGGTCAGCTTGTCATCAGCTCCTTGGGTCCTGGATGCACAGGATTATCGACTCATGGCTTCGCGGATTCTTCTCTCCTGCAAGTTCTAGAATTTCTCCTCCAAATGCAGTGCAGCAGGACGGGCTCTTCCAGCCGGGCTGCAGTGGGATTGTTGTGTTACAGGAAATTAAAAAATTCCTGCAATACCAACTTACTAGTCAAAGTCGCTCTGCGGTATCCCAGAATCCCCTCTGCTCTGAAGTGGAGCCAGAATCAGTTTTGAAGAGTAATTTCCAGCCCTATAAAGGGTCATAACAATGTATTAAAGCCACATTTGCTTCTGTGTTTTGTAAGTTTCAATCTCATTACTAAGAGTTTTTTTCCTCTTTGGTCTTTTTTCCCTTTTCGCTCGACGTCTATGTTTGGAGTGACTCGCGCTGATCCCACTTTACTTCAAAAGACAAGAGAAGGGAAATCAGTTCTGTATATTGTGCATGTGGTTATATGATAAGGCAATGGGGTGGATGGAGAGCGCGATTCAGGCTTTGCCAACTCGCATGCTGGCACGTCATCAATTTAACCCCTTCCCTGGCGCCAGCGTAACCTGGAGAACACACGCAAAGACAAGATGATAGAATGATGTGCCGAGAAGAAGCGCGGCCATCACATAAAGAAACAGTAAATTATCACTTACAGAACATAGAATTATTCTGTCTGAAGCCTCGAGAGTCAGACGCTCCCTCCATATCCGCACTCCTACATCAATCATCTTCACCACTTCAAAGGGGCTCCCGCCTCCCGCAGACACCGCCGCCCCAGGACTCCGCGCTGACACAGTGTGCGCTGCTGGCAATAGGGAGTGATCATTCTCCATCCCCACAGTCACACAACCGATCACAGGACAAAACTGATCACAGAACTAATTACAAAACTGATCACACAACCGATCCCACAACTGATCACACAACCGATCCCACAACTGATCACAGCACCAATCAAACAACTGATCACAGAACCGATCACACAACTGATCACAGAACTAATTACAAAACTGATCACACAACCGATCCCACAACTGATCACACAACCGATCCCACAACTGATCAAAGCACAAAACTGATCACAGAACCGATCCCACAACTGATCACAGAACTAATTACAAAACTGATCACATAACCGATCACAGCACAAAACTGATCACAGAACTAATTACAAAACTGATCACAGAACCAATCCCACAACTGATCACAGAACCGATCCCACAACTGATCACAGAACCGATCCCACAACTGATCACAGCACAAAACTGATCACAGAACCGATCCCACAACTGATCACAGAACCGATCCCACAACTGATCACAGAACCGATCCCACAACTGATCACAGCACAAAACTGATCACAGAACCGATCCCACAACTGATCATAGAACCGATCCCACAACTGATCACAGAACCGATCCCACAACTGATCACAGAACCGATCCCACAACTGATCACAGAACCGATCCCACAACTGATCACAGAACTATTTACAAAACTGATCACAGAACTGATCACAGAACCGATCATATCACACAACAGATCACAGGACCAATCACAGAACTGATCACAGCACAAAACTGATCACAGAACTAATTACAAAACGAATCACACAACTGATCATATCCCACAACTGATCACAGAACCGATCCCACAACAGATCACAGAACCAATCACACAACTGATCACAGAACTGATGACTTAACTGATCACAGCACCAATCACACAACTAATCATATCACACAACAGATCACAGAACCAATAACACAACTAATCACATCAAAAAGAGATCACACAACTAATTAAATCACAGTACAGATTACATCACAGAAATTATCACATCCATGAACGGATGACACAGCTGATCACATCGCAGAACTGATCACAGAATCGATCACATCAAATAACCAATCACACTACTGATCACATCACAGAGCAGATCACACAACTGATCACATCACAGAGCAGATCACACAACTGATCACATCACAGAATAGATCACAACTGATTACATCACAGAACAGATCACATCAAATAACTGATCACAGAGCAGATCACACAACTGATCACACCAGAGAAAAAAATCATAACTGATCACCTCACAGAATTGATCAAAGAACAGATGAAACAACAGATCACATCGCAGATAGACACACATTGGAGATCACATACACTGACGAGCTAAAGGGTAACAATGTTTTGCACTTCTGACTTTCAGGCTCCACATCTCACCATCCACTGCAGCTTCAGACCTGAGACTCCCATCATCCTATAGACAATCCTCTCGGCTATCTCATACATACATAGGACTTGCAGCTATGTAGCATCTGATTAGTTCTGCGGATTCTTCTCATGTAACTGCATTGTTACTGTTTTTTTCCTAACATTTACATTTTTATTATTTTGTTAGTATTTTGTAAATCCAGCTTTGGCTTTCAGAACGGCCTGAATCATTCTGGACATGCTCTCCATCAGATTCA
Source organism: Bufo gargarizans (assembly GCF_014858855.1). Lineage (NCBI taxonomy): Eukaryota > Metazoa > Chordata > Amphibia > Anura > Bufonidae > Bufo > Bufo gargarizans. The sequence goes on along the minus strand of NC_058085.1, from coordinate 376,341,513 downwards.
AGCATGTCTCCACCAAAATCTGTTCCCAGGTCTCTTCTACACGTTCCCAGTGATGGTGCATACTGGTCGACTCACTTGGGTACGAATACAGCTTTTTCTTCAACTCTACCCATGAGTGTTGGATTGGGTTGAGGTCTGGGGACTGTGGGGGCCGATCCAGCACCTCTACTCCATTGTCACTGAACCATTTCTTTTCCAATCTCATATGCTTTGGGTCGTTGTCCTGCTGGAACACGTCGTCCTTTTCATACCCATAGTACTCAAGTGTCTTGGATACTAGGATACTCACTTATAGCTCAGCATTGAGACCACCATCGATCCTGGTCAAGTATCCAACAGCTTGGGCTGTAAAACCACCCCATCTCATGAGGCTTCCTCCACTGTACCTGACAGTTTCTTCAGTTTCTTGATCCATTAGCCTCCTTTTCCCTTGTTTCTTCCAGACCCATCTGCCCCATCAGAGCCCAGTCTATTGATGTTCATCTCATCTCTCCAAATCACCCGTTTTCAATCTTCCACTGTTCATACCTTTTTTGCAAACTGGAGCTGACGCTTCTTATGATGATATTGAAATTGAGGATTCTTCACCTTTTTTCGGACCACCATTCCAGACTTGTGTAATACGTGTCACACAGTTCTTGCATGGACGTCTGTGGTCTCACTATTATAAAGCACACGAGCCGCCTCCACTGCCGTGTTTGTCGCACCAGAAGTGATAGACCTTGTGATGAGTCAACTGGTTGTCTCTGAAATTTGGCCTGGACGTCCACCTCTTGGCTTTGGAATTGATGGATGGACCTTATTTCGTATTCTTCCACCTGTCATGGCCCTCACACAATGCAGTTTGCCGATTTTCTTGGCCGAGATACCGCTCTCGATGAGTTGGATGATGCTGTTCTCTTATCTTGGGAATTCTTCTTCATGGATTCTATTGGATTCGAACCAGTGATCTTGTTATACAAGAAGAAAGAGATTGTTCCACCACCAGGAGCAAAACAGTAACAATGCAGTTACATGAGAAGAATCCACAGAACTAATCAGATGCTAAATAGCTACAAGTCCTATGTATGTATGAGATAGCCGGGACGACTGTCTATAAGATGATGGGAGTCTCACGTCTGAAGCTGTAGTGGATGGTGAGATATGGAGCCTGAGAGTCAAACGTTCTAAACATTGTTACCCTTTTGTCGTCAGTGCAATTTATCAGATCACTTGTACGTGAATGACCCAAAAAATATATTAAAGGGGTTCTGCACTTTGTTTTAACTGATGAACTTCTGATCTGCGGGGTTTCGACACCCGGGACGCCCACCGATCAGCTGTTTGAGAAGGCAGCGGCGCTCCAGCAGCGCCGTGGCCTTCTCACTGTTTACCAAGTGACGTCACGACTAGTATCAACTAGCGTGGGCGGGGCTAAGCTCTGTTTACCTAGATGGAGCTTAGCCCCGACCACGCTAGTTGATACTAGTCGTGACGTCACTGGGCCCGGCGGTAAACAGTGAGAGGGCCTGTGGCGCTACTGCAGCTGATCGGCGGGGGCCCCAGGTGTTGGACCCCCGCCGATCATAAGCTGAGTGATGATCTATCCAGAGGATAGATCATCAGTGAAAACAAAGTGCAGAACCCCTTTAAGGCCTTACTATTAAGACTGTATTTTTCTTCTGTGTGCTATCTGCATTTCTTTGCAGACGACACACTGACCCGTTCATTTCCATGGGGCCATACACACAGCTGCATTTCATGGGATCCGTGTGGCTGCTCTGCAGGTTATATAACATGTCTTGTTCTGGACCGCATTGCTGAAGAGCATAGCCATGTCTACTAAAGGGAGTGAGAAAAATGCGGTATGCACATGACAGCATCTGTGCTTTGCTGACCAAAATACGAACAAGGACAAGTACATGAAGCCGAACTGTATAGTTCAGATCCCTACAATCGCCTCTGGGCTCTCATCAGTATATCATGGTAGATACAGTAAATCACCGAACACCATTCACCTATACAACTGTGACACTGAGAATACTATCATGAGTCCTGTAGAGACCATCCGACCAGCAGGGGAGTAGCTGGGGTATGGCTGGCAGGACATGTGCCCCGGGTGCCAAGTCATTCTCCCCTGCCCAGGGTATTAGATACAGGACGGGCTCTGTGAAATTAATCTTTGTTCAGTGGTCCACCATCAATGTGATCATTTAGAGCTCATCATGTGCCCCATGTGTTTCACCTACCGAGTGGTCCTCCAGCAGTGTGATCAGCGGTGCTCAGAGCTCATCATGTTCCCCATTCGTTTCACCTACCGAGTGGTCCTCCAGCAGTGTGATCAGCGGTGCTCAGAGCTCATCATGTGCCCCATGTGTTTCACTGTACCGAGTGGTCCTCCAGCAGTGTGATCAGCGGTGCTCAGAGCTCATCATGTTCCCCATTCGTTTCACCTACCGAGTGGTCCTCCAGCAGTGTGATCAGCGATGCTCAGAGCTCATCATGTACCCCATGCGTTTCACCTACCGAGTGGTCCTCCAGAAGTGTAATCAGCGGTGCTCAGAGCTCATCATGTGCCCCATGTGTTTCACTGTACCGAGTGGTCCTCCAGCACTGTGATCAGCGGTGCTCAGAGCTCATCATGTTCCCCATTCGTTTCACCTACCGAGTGGTCCTCCAGAAGTGTAATCAGCGGTGCTCAGAGCTCATCATGTTCCCCATGCGTTTCACCTACCGAGTGGTCCTCCAGCAGTGCCCAGAGCTCATCATGTTTCCCAGGCGTTTCACCTACCGAGTGGTCCTCCAGCAGTGTAATCAGCAGTGCTCAGAGCTCATCATGTTCCCCATGCGTTTCACCTACTAAGTGGTCCTCCAGTGGTTCAAACAGCGGTGCTCGGAGCCCATTATGTGGCCTACACATTTCACCACTCTGAGTGGTCCTCCAGCAGTGTGATCAGCAATGCTCAGATCTCATCGTGTTCCCCATGCGTTTCACCTACCAAGTGGTCCTCCAGCAGTGTAATCAGTGGTGCTCAGAGCTCATCATGTTCCCCATGCGTTTCACCTACTCAGTGGTCTTCCAGTGGTTTGAACAGCAGTGCTCAGAGCTTATCATGTTCCCCATGCGTTTTACCTACCAAGTGGTCCTCCAGTGGTTTGAACAGCAGTGCTCAGAGCTCATCATGTTACCCATGCGTTTCACCAACCGAGTGGACCTCCAGCAGTGTAATTAGTGGTGCTCAGAGCTCATCATGTTTCCCATGTGTTTCACCTACTGAGTGGTCCTCCAGTGTTTTGAACATCAGTGCTCAGAGCTCATCATGTTCCCCATGCGTTTCACCTACCGAGTCGTCCTCCAGCAGTGTAATCAGCGGTGCTCAGAGCTCACTATGTTCCCCATGCGTTTCACCTACTCAGTGGACCTCCAGCAGTGTAATCAGTGGTGCTCAGAGCTCATCATGTTTCCCATGTGTTTCACCTACTGAGTGGTCCTCCAGTGTTTTGAACAGCAGTGCTCAGAGCTCATCATGTTCCCCATGCGTTTTACCTACTGAGTGGTCCTCCAGTGGTTTGAACAGCAGTGCTCAGAGCTCATCATGTTACCCATGCGTTTCACCTACCGAGTGGTCCTCCAGCAGTGTAATCAGCGGTGTTCAGAGCTCATCATGTTCCCCATGCATTTCACCTACTGAGTGGTCCTCCAGTGGTTTGAACAGCGATGCTCGGAGCCCATTATGTGGCCTACACATTTCACCATTATGAGTGGTCCTCCAGAGGTGTGATCAGTTCATCATGTGTCCTACGCATTTCACAGCAAGTGAGAGGACAGGAGCAGAAAAGATTGGGAACGATCATAAAGATGAATCCAATGAGGGTTCCTTCTCCTTAGGACATAATACTAGACTGAGTTTTCCACAATATAAGCTTATTACACGGCATCAGTGGCTGTAGCCTCCAACGTCTGACACCAATTATCTCCTCAAAACCAGGACATATGGAGAGTGTGAGGCGTACTGTATGAACTCAGTCGAATCTGAGGGACGATCACATGAAACTAGATACCGTATGAGAGTCAGTAGAGGGCGGAGCTATCAGCCTGGAGTGACACACATTGTAACAACCTCTCAGCTGTGTCAGAAGGACACCTTAGAAGTAGACACTTTGTTTTTCTGTTCCTCTCCATTTACAAAGTCTATTAGAAATATGAAGCTTCATTTACAAAGAGCCAAAGACCCCATAGAAAGGCAGTGGCGATAGAAACAGACAGTTACATGGGAGACAGGAAGTCGGAGGACACGCTCCCGATCACGTCACTGCTCAGATTGCACATATATTACATCATGTTTACCGATCACAAATCGTTCGGAGAAGCGAGTATACCGATAAAATGTGCTGAGGCACTTCCACTTCCACAGAACAGGTGGCTATGTACTGTTAGGACCAGAAGTGGATGGATTTGATGACATTGACAAGTAAGGATGCATAGGTGACTGCCCTAGCCCCGACCTCGACCAGGACATGGACCACAAGCCTAACACCCATCAGCTTACACAAGAATTCTGCTCTTAATAATTTACTGTAATGAATTCAGAACTTGATCCTCACAGGGAACAAAAAAAACTGCAAAAAACGTGTCCAGAGACAAAACAAATCAGCTTGTAGGTCTGGAAACAATTTAGTAGAATGGGATCAAAAAATATGTAAGTGAGCCAAGGACTGACAACATCCATGAGAACTGCGAGCGCTGCTCTGGAGGCCAGGAAGATATCAACACCCCCTATCGGCCACAAGAAACATAGAAAATGTCTGCTAAACTAATGCGAAGATAATTGGAGATGAGCAAACAATGATCAATCACACCACTGCATTTTCCAAACACATACTGATGGGTAACTTAGATTGTGAGCTCCTGGGGACAGTGACATTCTAATGACTGCAAAGAGCTGCGGAATATATCAGCGCTATATAAGAGCGTAAAATAATGGTCTACCGGTGATATGGGTCTAAACCTGGTGTTCATTACTAGTGATCTGGGTCTAAGCCTAGTGTTCACTGCCAGTGATATGGGTCTAAGTCTGGTGTCCCCTATCAATGATATGGGTCTGTCTGGTGTCCTCTACCAGTGATATGGGTCTAAGTCTGGTGTCCTCTACCAGTGATGTGGGTCTAAGTCTGGTGTCCTCTACCAGTGATGTGGGTCTAAGTCTGGTGTCCTCTACCAGTGATATGGGTCTAAGTCTGGTGTCCTCTACCAGTGATGTGGGTATAAGTCTGGTGTCCTCTACCAGTGATGTGGGTCTAAGTCTGGTGTCCCCTATCAATGATATGGGTCTAAGTCTGGTGTCCTCTACCAGTGATATGGGTCTAAGTCTGGTGTCCTCTATCAATGATATGGGTCTGTCTGGTGTCCTCTACCAGTGATATGGGTCTAAACCTGGTGTCCTCTACCAGTGATGTGGGTCTAAGTCTGGTGTCCTCTACCAGTGATATGGGTCTAAGTCTTGTGTCCATTACCAGTGATATGGGTCTAAGTCTGGTGTCCATTACCAGTGATATGGGTCTAAGTCTGGTGTCCTCTACCAGTGATATGGGTCTAAGTCTGGTGTCCTCTACCAGTGATATGGGTCTAAGTCTTGTGTCCATTACCAGTGATATGGGTCTAAGTCTGGTGTCCATTACCAGTGATATGGGTCTAAGTCTGGTGTCCTCTACCAGTGATATGGGTCTAAGTCTGGTGTCCCCTACTAGTGATATGGGTCTAAGTCTGGTGTCCTCTATCAATGATATGGGTCTAAGTCTGGTGTCCATTACCAGTGATATGGGTCTGTCTGGTGTCCTCTACCAGTGATATGGGTCTAAGTCTGGTGTCCCCTACTAGTGATATGGGTCTGAGTTTGGTGTCCTCTATCAATGATATGGGTCTGAGTCTGGTGTCCATTACCAGTGATATGGGTCTAAGTCTGGTGTTCATTACCAGTGATATAGGTCTAAGTCTGGTGTCCTCTATCAATTATATGGGTCTAAGTCTGGTGTCCATTACCAGTGATATAGGTCTAAGTCTGGTGTCCTCTATCAATGATATGGCTCTAAGTCTGGTAGCCCTTATCAGTGATATGGGTCTGTCTGGTGTCCTCTACCAGTGATATGGGTCTAAGTCTGGTGTCCCCTACCAGTGATATGGGTCTAAGTCTGGAGTCCCCTACCAGTGATATAGGTCTAAGTCTGGTGTCCTCTATCAATGATATGGGTCTAAGTCTGGTGTCCATTACCAGTGATATGGGTCTAAATCTGGTGTCCCCTACCAGTGATATGGGTCTAAGTCTGGTGTCCTCTACCAGTGATATGGGTCCGAGTCTGGTGTCCTCTATCAATGATATGGGTCTGTCTGGTGTCCACTACCAGTGATATGTGTCTAAGTCTGGTGTCCTTTACCAGTGATATGGGTCTAAGTCTGGTGTCCATTATCAGTGATATGGGTCTAAGTCTGGTGTCCTCTACCAGTGATATGGGTCTAAGTCTGGTGTCCATTATCAGTGATATGGGTCTAAGTCTAGTGTCCTCTACCAGTGATATGGGTCTAAGTCTGGAGTCCTCTATCGATTATATGGGTCTGTCTGGTGTCCTCTACCAGTGATATGGGTCTAAACCTGGTGTCTATTACCAGTGATATGGTTCTAAACCTGGTGTCCATAACCAGTGATCTGGGTCTAAGCCTTGTGTCCCTTACCAGTGATCTGGGTCTAAGACTGGTGTCCATTTCCAGTGATATGGGTCTAAGTCTGTGTGGCGGTTAGGTAACTGATATGCTGAAGATTTTCTATACTCCCCTGGCATAACTACTAGCTCTTGAAATAGCTGATCCTGCTCTCTGGATTTAAGAGACGTTCACCCACTGGAGCCTGGAGCCTTGTCGTAGGTCCAGGGTGGGTAGAAGACAGCGAGACCTCAACCAAGCTTCGGCGGTTCGTGGGGTCTGCAGCGCTTATGGTGTGAAGTGGAGTGCTTGGAGTCCTCTGGAAGCACTAGGAGCATCATTCGACGGAGGTACCCGGTCGGGGTGCCAGGAGATCCGTTACAGTTTGGTGTCCTCTATTAAAGATATGGGTCTGTCTGGTGTCCTCTACCAGTGATATGGGTCTAAGGCTACTTTCACACTAGCGTTCGGGTTTCCGTTCGTGAGCTCCGTTTGAAGGAGCTCACGAGCGGACCCGAACGCAGCCGTCCAGCCCTGATGCAGTCTGAATGGAGGCGGATCCGCTCAGACTGCATCAGTCTGGCGGCGTTCAGCCTCCGCTCCGCTCGCCTCCGCACGGACAGGCGGACAGCTGAACGCTGCTTGCAGCGTTCGGGTGTCCGCCTGGCCGTTCGGAGGCGTGCGGATCCGTGCGGATCCGTCCAGACTTTCAATGTAAGTCAATGGGGACGGATCCGTTTGAAGATGCCACAATGTGGCTCAATCTTCAAGCGGATCCGTCCCCCATTGACTTTACATTGAAAGTCTGAACGGATCCGCGCAGGCTACTTTCGCACTTGCGCACTTGCGAATTTTTTTAAAGTTATTAATGCAGACGGATCCGTACTGAACGGAGCCTCCGTCTGCATTAATATGAGCGGATCCGTTCAGAACGGATCCGCCCGAACGCTAGTGTGAAAGTAGCCTAAGTCTGGTGTCCCTTACCAGTGATATGGGTCTAAGTCTGGTATCCCCTACCAGTGATATGGGTCTAAGTCTGGTGTCCTCTATTAATGATATAGGTCTGTCTGGTGTCCCTTACCAGTGATATGGGTCTAAGTCTGGTGTCCCCTACCAGTGATATGGGTCTAAGTCTGGTATCCTCTACCAGTGGTATGGGTCTAAGTCTGGTATCCCCTACCAGTGATATGGGTCTAAGTCTGGTGTCCTCTACCGGTGATATGGGTCTAAGTCTGGTATCCCCTACCAGTGATATGGGTCTAAGTCTGGTGTCCTCTACCAGTGATATGGGTCTAAGTCTGGTATCCCCTACCAGTGATATGGGTCTAAGTCTGGTATCCCCTACCAGTGATATGGGTCTAAGTCTGGTGTCCTCTACCGGTGATATGCGTCTAAGCCTAGTGTCCCTTACTAGCAATATGTGACTATGACTAACTTGTCCACTACCAGTGATATGTGTATACATCTAGTGTTGATTACCAGTAATATGGGTCTGAGCCAGATGTCCACTATGAGCAATATGGGTCTATGCCTGGTATCCTCTATACAGTGATATGAGTCTAAGCGAGGTGTCCACTAGAAATAAGCGAATTTCTCAAAAATTCGATTAGGACAGTTCACCGAATTTCCCAAAAAGATTTGATTTGATTCAAATTTATTCATGATGAATCGCACTAAAAAACAGCTGTTTCACGGCTGCAGAGAGCCCTTATAATGGTGTAGAACACTGTGCGTTGCAGAAACATGCATAGGAAGTCCATTGTGGTAGGGAAACCATTACTGTGCATCAGTATGACAGGCAGATGACAGGCATCACTCAGAATCACTTCACTTATTTGGGCATTCACGGGGCCAAAACTGACCAAATAACTCAAGTGTGAACAGATATAAAGAACCGTGCAGCGGCCCAAGCTTCTACTGGAAAGTGAAGAAGCGCACTCCTTTTACACCATCGTCTGCTGATTCCACATAGATGTCTACAGAACCTGTTCTGTTACACGCAGAGACAAGTAGTGTCCCCATGACCGAGTGGAGAGGGTGTCAGGAGTAAGTTTGTGTTGACGTCACCGTTTATTTTCCTCTTATTCTCATTCGTCATAAGAACAACCCATAAAAAACGGATCCTGTCTTTTAAGCATCCGCCCTCACTCGGTCAGCATTTGGTCAGTAATCCATCAGTGTTGCTAAGACCCAAAAAAACAGGAGTGGATCCAAAACAGAGATGACCGGTGATTGGAATATTTCCACGTCTTCTGTGTTTTGTACCCTCTCCTGCTTTTGGCTTTCAAATAATGAGCAAATCCTGATGCTAAAATAGAGATTCTAAGACAGAACCCGTTGAGTTTCTAATTTTTAGCCTTTACTGCAGGAAAAGTGGTGAGGGCCACCGGGCGATGCAGCGGTCGCTGCGTCAGGCTGTACCACTACATTAGCACCACGGTTTTTCCAGGCCACTTTATGGTGATGCTGCTCTTTTTGGTGATGCTGCATGGTGCCAACATTACACCCTGGCCACGCTTCACCTTCTGCCCACAGATTCTACAAATGGCCATGCTGACATCCGTGCAGCCTGATGAAAAGTTGCCACACCACTGAGTATGGCATTTCCCCCACCACGCCATGCTGACTGCCTGCTACAGCTGCCTCTGTGAACCCCTGCACCACTACTTATTTTCAGACAGGTAGACTCCTGCGTAGCTGGCAGTCTACCCCGGGCAGGTTTAGCTCCCGACCTCCCATTGCTGCCACCCTGCTGACTAACGACCCCGCTACCACCCTGTTGGCTCAGCCGCTGCCTCACTCGCAAGCTGCCACTCTCTTCTCCTGATGAAGCCCCTTCTTTACCCGGCTCACACGTGCGATTGGCTAAATAATTGTCCACCGCTGTCTGCACGTCACTGATTATGTAGATATGTGATCTGCACTCCAATATGGTGGTTTGGCTGCTCATGAGAGAAACATATTTTGAGAGTAGGAATCCAGGCTAGCGCCTTCCCTCCTGCCACCAACGAGATCCCGCTGACAAAGGTCTAATACAGACCGAAACGTCCGGGGAATACAATGTGGCTTATACTTTTCTTCTACTCCTGGATATGAATAATACTCTGATGTGAACACTTCTTTGGTTATTAAATATAATTGCATATACCTTAACTGGAGTGCCCTGCGGGTCACTGATGTCACCCACACCAGTCTCAGGGCCACGTACCTGACCGCTCGCAACACCAGCTCCCACACGACTCTCATCATCACTACTGGAAGAAGCAGCGGATGTCTCCTCCAGATGTTGTCTGGGCAGTAGCTGCTGACTGTCCTCTAGAATCTCATCCTTGCTGAAAAGTGGAGCCGAGCCTACGGCATACAAGTTCTTCTCGAGTTGAAGGAACAGAAAATGACAAAGGCAGGTTGAGGACAGGTGAGGGCACAGAGCTTGTTCCTGGGCCACGCCAACTAAGCGTCGTGTAAGAGGAACCCACCGACTCCTGGCTGGGGGTGTCTGATGTCACTTGGGACGAAGACCGAGTCAACCATTCAAGGACAGCTGGGTTGCTGGTCAAAACACAACCGCTAGATGACACTGACAGGCCTCTAAGTGGGACTGCTGCCACCCCCACCCCCCTTCTCCTGCCAGCTCCAGAAACATTTTGGCCACTGCCCATTCCCTTAGAAGGGCCTGTCACCTGTCTGTTCGACATACTGTTACTTAAAAGACACTGCAAGGGGAAAAGAGCAGTACTATCAGGCTACAAATTCACCCTAGAATGAAGGAGGAATGAATGTACTTATATATAAAATAAATACATCCGAAAACTGTTTGTATCAGACAGCAATATAACCACAGAATCAAGGAGGAATGGATGCACTTTTATATATTTTAAATAAATACACCTCAAAATTGTTTGTATCACAGTTTTACCCTAATAACAGAATCAAGGATTACTGGAATTACTGCTGTATCGAAGAATGCAAACAACCTAAATACTGAAGTTATAGATCACTTTTAGTAACCCCAATCAGTGCAGCAAGGTGTAATTGAATAGCTCATATTACGCAGACTTTACTTTCTCCTATCTGTCCCTGCTCTCTCCCTATAGTGTGGATAACGCCTCTCTATTATATCCCTACACTATCTCGATGCTGTCTCTGCACTCTCCCTATAGTGTGGATAAAGCCTCCCTATAATATCCCTACACTATCTCTAAGCTGTCCCTGCACTCTCCCTATAGTGTAGATAATGCCTCCCTATTATCTCCCTACACTATCTCTGTGCTGTCCCTGCTCTCTCCTTATAGTATGGATAAAGCCTCCCTATTATAACTCTACACTATCTCTAAGCTGCCCCTTCTCTCTCCCTATTGTGTGGATAAAGCCTCTCTATTCTATCCCTACACTATCTCTCAGCTGTCCCTGCTCTCTCCCTATAGTGTGGATAAAGCCTCTCTATTATATCCCTACACTATCTCTCAGCTGTCCCTGCACTCTCCCTATCGTGTGGATAATGCCTCCCTATTATATCCCTACAATATTTCTAAGCTGTCCCTGCACTCTCCCTATAGTGTGGATAATGCCTCCCTATTATCTCCCTACACTATCTCTGTGCTGTCCCTGCTCTCTCCTTATAGTATGGATAAAGCCTCCCTATTATAACTCTACACTATCTCTAAGCTGCCCCTTCTCTCTCCCTATTGTGTGGATAATGCCTCCCTATTCTATCCCTACACTATCTCGATGCTGTCTCTGCACTCTCCCTATATTGTGTATAATGCCTCCCTATTATATCCCAACACTATCTTTAAGCTGTCCCTGCTCTCTCCCTATAGTATGGATAAAGCCTCCCTATTATATCCCTACACTATCTCTAAGCTGTCCCTGCTCTCTCCCTATAGTGTGGATAATGCCTCTCTATTATATCCCTACACTATCACTAAGCTGTCCCTGCTCTCTCCCTATAGTGTGGATAATGCCTCTCTATTATATCCCTACACTATCTCTAAGCTGTTCCTGCTGTCTCCCTATTGTGTGGATAAAGCCTCTCTATTATATCCCTACACTATCTCTAATCTGTCCCCGCTCTCTCCCTATAGTGTGGATAATGCCTCTCTATTATATCACTACACTATCTCTAAGCTGTCCCTGCTCTCTCCCTATAGTGTGGATAATGCCTCTCTATTATATCACTACACTATCTCTAAGCTGCCCCTTCTCTCTCCCTATAGTGTGGATAAAGCCTCTCTATTCTATCCCTACACTATCTCGATGCTGTCTCTGCACTCTCCCTATATTGTGTATAATGCCTCCCTATTATATCCCAACACTATCTTTAAGCTGTCCCTGCTCTCTCCCTATAGTATGGATAAAGCCTCCCTATTATATCCCTACACTATCTCTAAGCTGTCCCTGCTCTCTCCCTATAGTGTGGATAATGCCTCTCTATTATATCCCTACACTATCACTAAGCTGTCCCTGCTCTCTCCCTATAGTGTGGATAATGCCTCTCTATTATATCCCTACACTATCTCTAAGCTGTTCCTGCTGTCTCCCTATTGTGTGGATAAAGCCTCTCTATTATATCCCTACACTATCTCTAATCTGTCCCCGCTCTCTCCCTATAGTGTGGATAATGCCTCTCTATTATATCACTACACTATCTCTAAGCTGTTCCTGCTGTCTCCCTATTGTGTGGATAAAGCCTCTCTATTATATCCCTACACTATCTCTAAGCTGTCCTTGCTCTCTCCCTATTGTGTGGATAAAGCCTCTCTATTATAACCCTACACTATCTCTAAGCTGTCCCTGCTCTCTCCCTATAGTGTGGATAATGCCTCTCTATTATATCCCTACACTATCTCTAAGCTGTTCCTGCTGTCTCCCTATTGTGTGGATAAAGCCTCTCTATTATATCCCTACACTATCTCTAAGCTGTCCTTGCTCTCTCCCTATTGTGTGGATAAAGCCTCTCTATTATAACCCTACACTATCTCTAATCTGTCCCTGCTCTCTCCCTATAGTGTGGATAAAGCCTCCCTATTATATCCCTACACTATCTTTCAGCTGTCCCTGCTCTCTCCCTATAGTGTAGATAAAGCCTCTCTATTATATCCCTACACTATCTCTAAGCTGTCCCTGCTCTCTCCCTACAGTGTGGATAAAGCCTCCCTATTATATTCCTACACTATCTCTAAGCTGTCCCTGCTCTCTCCCTATAGTGTGGATAAAGCCTCCCTATTATATCCCTACACTATCTCTAAGCTGTCCCTGCTCTCTCCCTACAGTGTGGATAAAGCCTCTCTATTATATCCCTACACTATCTCTAAGCTGTCCCTGCTCTCTCCCTACAGTGTGGATAAAGCCTCCCTATTATATTCCTACACTATCTCTAAGCTGTCCCTGCTCTCTCCCTACAGTGTGGATAAAGCCTCTCTATTATATCCCTACACTATCTCTAAGCTGTCCCTGCTCTCTCCCTACAGTGTGGATAAAGCCTCCCTATTATATTCCTACACTATCTCTAAGCTGTCCCTGCTCTCTCCCTACAGTGTGGATAAAGCCTCCCTATTATATTCCTACACTATCTCTAAGCTGTCCTTGCTCTCTCCCTACAGTGTGGATAAAGCCTCTCTATTATATCCCTACACTATCTCTAAGCTGTCCCTGCTCTCTCCCTACAGTGTGGATAAAGCCTCCCTATTATATTCCTACACTATCTCTAAGCTGTCCCTGCTCTCTCCCTATAGTGTGGATAAAGCCTCCCTATTATATCCCTACACTATCTCTAAGCTGTCCCTGCACTCTCCCTATAGTGTGGATAAAGCCTCCCTATTATATTCCTACACTATGAATAATCTTTTCCTGAACTGCTAAATAATTATTTTTTGTGAATAAACTCTTTCCTTAACACTGTCCCTGGTGCCTGCAACGTCTCTCCCTGCACTAAGTTCACTGTAAAATGGGGGAGACTGAGCAGGCTAAGACTTTTTATAGGGCTGTGACATCACAGAGGCTGGCTAGCTGCTGATTGGATGGATGGCTGCATGCATGGCATTGTGGGCGATTCCTCGTTTCCGGGCTTCTTACTTCTTCGTTCTAACATGTGCAACAGCCATTTTAGAAAAAATGTGATTCGTTACCAAGAAGCGTGAGGAAATTCAACTTTGGGAGAATCAAAGGTTTTCAGAATTTCGGATCCAATTCCACTTTGTCAACTTTGATTCGCTCATCTCTAGTGTCCACTATCACTGATATGGGTCTGAGCCTGATGTCCACTACCAGTGATATAGGTGTAAGCCTAGTGTAAAAAAATAAAAAATCACTGAAAATAATGCACCAACACAATAGATGCAGACATCATATATGGACTAAGCCCTCACTCTGATATAATAAAATCTCAGCCAACATTTTTTGATGAGAACACATATGTGCCCGCCTACCCTAGTGCATATACAATGCTTGCATCCATTGTGTTATTTTTCGTTTTCTGTGATTTTTTTAAAATAAATGTAACCATGAACATTCGCATATTTATTTTTTATATCGTGCAGGATGTTTTTATTTTTTATCTTTTCTCTGTGATTTTTGCTTAGTTTGTAGTATACAAGTGTGAATGCGCTTCTATTTTATCCTGGGAGAAGCATTCTTGTGCACTTTTGCCCTGCCTATCTAACAGGCGACCTTGATTAGGTGGTACATATAGCCGTGGGGGCTCCCACGGGCGACCTTGATTAGGTGGTACATATAGCCATGGGGGCTCCCACGGGCGACCTTGATTAGGTGGTACATATAGCCGTGGGGGCTCCCACGGGCGACCTTGATTAGGTGGTACATATAGCCATGGGGGCTCCCACGGGCGACCTTGATTAGGTGGTACATATAGCCATGGGGGCTCCCACGGGCGACCTTGATTAGGTGGTACATATAGCCGTGGGGGCTCCCACGGGCGACCTTGATTAGGTGGTACATATAGCCATGGGGGCTCCCACGGGCGACCTTGATTAGGTGGTACATATAGCCGTGGGGGCTCCCACGGGCGACCTTGATTAGGTGGTACATATAGCCGTGGGGGCTCCCACGGGCAACCTTGATTAGGTGGTACATATAGCTGTGAAATATTATGGCTAAATCCGTTTCTAATCTCAACATACACTCACCTAAAGAATTATTAGGACCACCATACTAATACGGTGTTGGACCCCCTTTTGCCTTCAGAACTGCCTTAATTCTACGTGGCATTGATTCCACAAGGTGCTGATAGCATCTTTAGAAATGTTGGCCTATATTGATAGGATAGCATCTTGCAGTTGATGGAGATTTGAGGGATGCACATCCAGGGCACGAAGCTCCAGTTCCACCACATCCCGAAGATGCTCTATTGGGCTGAGATCTGGTGACTGTGGGGCCATTTTAGGACAGTGACCTCATTGTCATGTTCAAGAAACCAATGTGAAATGATTGGAGCTTTGTGACATGGTGCATTATCCTGCTGGAAGTAGCCATCAGAGGATGGGTACATGGTGGTCATGAAGGGATGGACATGGTCAGAAACAATGCTCAGGTAGTCCGTGGCATTTAAACGATGGCCAATTGGCACTAAGGGGCCTAAAGTGTGCCCAGAAAACATCCCCCACACCATCACACCAGCAGCCTGCACAGTGGTAACAAGGCATGATGGATACAGGTTCTCATTCTGTTTACGCCAAATTCGGACTCTACCATTTGAATGTCTCAACAGAAATCGAGACTCATCAGACCAGGCAACATTTTTCCAGTCTTCAACAGTCCAATTTTGGTGAGCTCGTGCAAATTGTAGCCTCTTTTTCCTATTTGTAGTGGAGATGAGTGGTACCCGGTGGGGTCTTCTGCTGTTGTAGCCCACCTTTCTTTCCCATTCTGACCTTCAGTTTGGAGTCCAGGAGATTGTCTTGACCAGGACCACAACCCGACATGCATTGAAGCAACTGCCATGTGATTGGTTGACTAGATAATCGCATTAATGAGAAATAGAACAGGTGTTCCTAATCATTCTTTAGGTGAGTGTATACAGTCGTGGCCAAAAGTTCTGAGAATGACACAAATATTAGTTTTCACAGAGTTTGCTGCTAAACTGCTGTTAGATCTTAGTTTCAGTTGTTTCTGTGATGTAGTGAAATATAATTACTCGCACTTCATACGTTTCAGAGGCTTTTATCGACAATTACAGGACATTTATGCAGAGTCAGTATTTGCAGTGTTGGCCCTTCTTTTTCAGGACCTCTGCAATCCGACTGCGCATGCTCTCAAGTCACCTTCTGGGCCAATTCCTGACTGATAGCAACCCATTCTTTCATAATCAGTTTCCAATCAGTTTTTTGGCACCTGCTATCTGGCTAATAGTAGTAGTAGTAGGCCACAGTTGTCCCTGCTGGCTTATGAAAGGCACAACATTACAGTTGAGGAAAAAGGATGAGATTGTGCATTGGATGGCTCTCGCCTAGTGTTGCGCGAACCCGAACTGCAAAGTTCGGGTCCGTACCGAACCTTATGATTTTTGGTACCCGGACCCCAACTTTGCTGGAAAAGTTCAGGTTCGAGTTCGATGTTCGGACATTTAATAAAGCTTGTTGAAAGGATGCAGAGCAGTGAGTCAACAAGCTTTTAAGCTGTGTGCCCTTAGAAGCCATCACAGCCATGCCCACTAGTAAGCTGGACCACATGTAGTGCCACCCATCAGCGCTGAGTAGTGCAGGGACAGTGGTGCGATACTACACCACACAGAAAGCTAATCATAAATCTGGCTGGTAATTCTGTGGGTGACCTACAGCGATTTTTTTTGTGGGTGCAATCCACCATCTTTTCACACGTGACACACAAATATAGTTAATCCATCTGTTAATTAGGTGCACGGCATATACCCATTTATAGCGTGAAGTACACGCATACGTGACAAGGAAATTGCTATAGTTAATCCGTCTGTTACATCGGTGGGTGACCTCAAAGAATGAGGAGAGCATCAAATAAAGAACGTGGCCCCGGTCGTGGTGCTGCTGGTGGAGCGCCTGTTGCAGGGAGAGGACGTGGTCGATCTGTGCCAGCTACACAAACAAATGAAACACCTTCCTCAGAAGCGAATAGGCGACAGAACGTTCAGCATTATTTTGTAGGCCCGAATACCGGTGTACGAATGGTGAGGCCAGAACAAATAGAGGCCGTAGCAGATTAGGTGGCTCCCACCCGGTCTCCTGCTGAAAGTTGCTTGAGAAAGACCATGTCGGTCGAAACATCACATTGTGTTGGTGAATAAATCCTGCATCATTGAAGACAAGTGAGTGCTGCGTTTTTTTTATATAAACGACGCATTGAAGGGGCAGCTTCAGACTGGCTCCCAACACTGCCGGCACCACCACCAGAAAGGCTCCGTATTTTCTATTTTTTCGCTGTGCTGCTACAAACTTTTCTTTTTTTCTATGATTTTTCTCCACAAAAACGACAGCCATGTGCAAGATCTGCAGTATTAAAATAAACCACCACTGGATCCTTAGGGAAAATCTACCTGCCCAGCATTCCCAATCTGAACAAGTCTGTCCTCCTTCTCCTGGTCTTTGTGCCAGCCAACCCACATTTCCAAGCAATACTTGTTTCCAAGCATGTCCTTGTCATCATTGTCATCATCACCTTCTTCCCCTGTTAAGACTCCTCTTTGTCCTCGGCTCCATCATCAGACATCTATAACGGAAGGTTTGGACATGAAAACACTTTTCTCCTCCAGCAATTAGCTTGTCTACAAGCTGGACCCACACCTGGCCACATTGCTGATGGTGCACTCGCTGAAATACCATTGTTGTAGAGCCTTATACTCTCACGTGGCAGAGAATGCGGGCCACTCCTTGAGATTCTCACTGTGCAGCAAGGTCCAAGACACGGTTGGACACCTGGAGCAGCTCTTACAGGCAGAGGCAGTAGGTCTTTTACGGCCACTTGGTCAATTCTTTTTTTGTGGCAGCAGAAAGGCAGCACTCCAGCAACAAGTCCCTTTGACCTCCCCCCAAGACTGTATCGGTCTGGCTCAGACACCGGGCACTTATCTGCCTCCTCCACCTCCTACTCCATGGACACAGTCCCATCCCCAACAGCAGCAGGGAACAGCGTAGCTCTCACTCCCCCTCCTATCACATGTGTCAGGTCAAGTATGGCCATGTTGTGTTGAAGTTGATCGGCCTGGGAGAGGGTAGCCACACCGGTGAGCAGTTAGTGAAGTCAGTGCATCAAGCAGCATCCTGTTATTTCTTTCTTAGTTACAATAAAAGAACACAACTGATTGTAAACTAGAACGCTGCTGGGAGCTGTTTTGCTGAATTGTTTCCAGGTCAGGCAGTGGCAGCTCACGCTGGTCATGCTGCGGTGTCCCTCACCCACCTCATATGTTTTTTTGAAAGACGCTGATACTCATGCAACAGGTGGTGATGGAGTCAGAGTTGGAGGAGCAGGATGATGATGATGATGAGGATGGCACCGGCCACAACACCCAATCATCTCAGTGGAGGTGGAAAGAACTGGCTCCTCAGGCACACTGGCCAGAACGGAGTCCTGAATGCTCGCTTGCTTACGCAGTGATAGGCGGTGCAGTGACATCGGGCAGTCTGATGATTACAGGACAGCTATGCGTCTAGACCCTGGCTATCAAGGCAAAATGGGGGAATGTTTTCTCAGAAATGTTATCTCAGAGGGGGTTTTCAGCGTCGTGGGGAAGTGGTGACATCCAGGAGGATTCGGGAGGATTTTCACACTCCTCTGGTTGACTGCATCTTCCTGCCTACCATCATGCCACCACCGCCATCATGCCACTGCTGCAATCTGCCGACCACCATCTTCCGTAAGGCTGCCGCTGCCTCTACCATGCCATCGCCACCATCATGCCACTACTGCAACCTGCCAAACATCATGTTCTGTATGGTTGCTGCCTCCATCATGCCACCGCCACAATCATGCCAGTGCCGCGACCTGCCAACCATCCTGTTCTGTACAGCTGCTGCCACCTCCATCATGTCACAGACGCCATCATGCCACTGCTGTTGCCTGCGACCATCATCCTCCATAAGGCTGCTGCTGCCTCCATCACGCTGCTGCCTTTCTGCCAACATGTACCATATGGCTTCTGCTGCTCCCCTACCGCTACCCCAATACTGCAAAGCATCTTCCACTACTACCACTATCACTGCTACTACTACCCCTAACAACACTACTACTACCACTATCACTACTACTAGTAACATAGGCGCACTTTTTTAAAGACCTTTGCGCGATCCACCAAAGTTATTAGGAGGTGCAGTGTAGCTGTCCAGCTAAGACCTGTCCTAGGTTGTTAACATAGCCTATATGTGTATACAGCTAAACCTGCCAATAAGCTTAATACAGGTCCTATGTTTGTGTGTTAAAGACAAAAGCAGAGTTATTTACAGAGTTATTTACAGTGACTTCATATAACTGTTATATATATTATGTTCACAGAAGCAGAAAAGATAATATGCCTTTAAGATTCATTATATGGATGTGAGGTAAGCTCAGTGACACAGCAGAAACAACAGAAAGCATAGAGTTAAACTGTAGTTGCTGAGTCTAGACCAATCAGAGACAGCCTCACACACAGCCTGTGTGGGAGATTCCCCTAGCAGGAGCTGCTAGGATCATTACACCAGATGATAGAAGCTGGACAGACACACACTCCACTAAGAGCTGTGTTTTAAGGAAGCAGAGAAGCCAAAATAGGTATTTAGAACAGTTATATCATGTTCCTACTGTTAATATAGTGATTAGAACTGTATACTGAACCAGTTACATGTGTGTTTACTTACAGTTCCACCAATTGCAAACAAACGAACTACTGAGCCATACAATCATGCAAACTGCATACAAACTGCGAACTGCTCATACAGATCATAAGCAATTGTATAGAGCAAACTGCAAACCAAGTTGAGCAAGTAGAACTATTAGTGAGACCTCAGATATACCTCTGAGAGAGATCATAAAGTGCTTAAATAACTTACAGTGAGAGTACAGATACTCGAGAGAGAAATATATCCACCATTTCATGTTGAATGACAAGATTGAACAGTTGAACCACCATCTTATGCATACCGCTGTTTTGTGATATCTTTTCAACACCTGTTATGTACATGGACTATCTGCTGCGGAGGCGACAGTGTTATATATGAAGAAAAGTGGAAGTTAATAAAGAAGTTATTTCAAGCATTTGTTGTGCTCTTTACACCTACTGTTTCCATAGAACGGCGCTAGAGGAATTACAGAGTAACAGACGGTCTGGTTAGACTAAAAGTCAGAGATATCAGAATACTTCTAATGTCACAGCGCAAAAGGCACTTCATAGCGCTGCACCTGCCACACACTGGCCTCTCAATTACTTTCATCCAGCGCCAGTTCTAAATGTAAGAAGCTTCTTCGCTGTCTTAAATTTAGACCATTTCTATAGCTAAAACAGGCATAGAAAATGATGAATGAGAAGGGCTGGCCCCTCCCCTTGCCTGCCGGCCCCTCCCCTTGCCTGCTGGCCCCTCCCCTTGCCTGACAATGTCACGCCCACAATTGTAGACCAGGCGTTAGCAGGCCGAAGTCGCAGATATTGATGCAACTAACCGTTGCGCCACCATCTGCACCTGAAATATACCTATTATAGGTGTATTTCAGCTTAATAAATACCCCCCATAGCTGAAAAACGCCCTCCGTCCATCCAGTTCGGCCTGTTATCCTGCAAGTTGATCCAGAGGAAGGCAAAAAAAACAACAACTGTGAGGTAGAAGCCAATTGTCCTCTCTTTAGGTGGAAAAATTCCTTCCCGACTCCAATCAGGCATCAGAATAAATCCCTGGATCAGCGACCCCTCTCTAGTAGCTATAGCCTGTAATATTATTACACTCCAGAAATACATCCAGGCCTCTCCTGAGCTCTTACTCACACCCCCAAAGAAACAGCCCCATATCTTCAAGGAACAGCTGATGTTCCTCCGTGACGCTATTGCGCTGCGTCCGTAAGTCAAATCGACACACGGACCACTACATGTTTATCGATGCCCACTGTATGTAGACTGTAGGTCAGGGGTGCACAACCCGCGGCCCGCGGCCCGCACAGCCAGTTTTTGCGGCCCCCGTACTCCTGCACAGAGACACAGCTGATCTTCTGCCTCTGCGATCAGCGCATCTCTGTGAAAAATAAAGCCGGCTCTGAAGGCCCCGCCCCCTGAAACTGCCCTCACCTAGATTCGGCTCCAGCTCGGAGCGCTCGGAATGCCCCGCCCCCTGCAGCTGCGCTCACTACTCACCGCCTCCCGGAGCCAACACACAGGTCCCCCGCCTCCCCCCGACGTCTCACTGACTGGGCGCTCCCTCGTGCGCCTGCACCGCATCACATACTGGCCGGGCCAATCAGCTTTAGCAGTGTGCAATTATCCTGCTGCTGATTGGCCCAGTGTATTGCTGGCAGGCAGCACCGCAGCAGGCGCGCATCCCAGGCTGGGAGAAGTCATTGAGTTGTACTGCCTCACGTCTGACCAGTGCCACCCAAAACATTAATACCACAGCCAGTCTGGACCTTTGCCACTGCCAGCCCGTCCACACAGTAAGACACCGTCCCAGTCACAATCTTTACATACAGGGATTCTATAAAAAAAAAACTTAAAGGAGTATTCCCATCATGGACAATGGGGGCACATCGCTAGCAGCATATGCCCCCATTGTCTGATAGGTGTGGGTCCCACCACTGGGACCCGCACCTATATAGAGAATGGAGCGGGGAGCGCTGTGTCTGGAGGACCCTAGATTTCCCGGGGTCCATCCACCACCAAGCGCTTCTCCCATAGAAGTGAATTGGAGCGTACCGCGCATGCGCGGCCCATGCTCCCATTCATTTCTATGAGGCCGACGGAAATAGCTTAGCCACCACTCGGCTATTTTTGGCGACCTCATAGAAATGAATGGAGGGAGGCTGCGCATGCGCAGTGCGCCCTCCTTCACTTATAGGGCTCCATTCTCTATATAGGTGTGGGTTCCAGCGGTGGGACCAGCACCTATAAGACAATGGGGGCATATGCTGCTAGCGATATGCCCCCATTGTCTATGATGGGAATACCCCAAGTCATTAAAAAACCTTACCCCACGTGACTTCCAGGGGTGTGCGCCTCCGCAAGTGCAGTACCAGGGCATGGGTAAGCTAAAATTACAGTGAACAGTGACTCATGGATGCACCCACTGACACCGCGCATGCGCTCTCAGGGGTAAGGAGATCTGACGGTATTTTTATCTCCTTACCCTCACACTGCGCACACGCGGATTGTAAAATCTTCTTATTCTTACTACACAGCGCGCTTCAGATTCATTGCTGGCTGGTTTAGATCAGGCTCAGGTCGGTCTCTATGTGCAGTGAGGGTAAGGAGATTTTACAATCCGCACGTGCGCAGTGTGAGGGTAAGGAGAATTAACAAGACAAAAGACCGTCAGATCTCCTTACCCCTGAGGGCGCACGTGCAGTGTCCATGTGCGCATCCATAAGGCAACGCTCACTGTAATTTTAGCTTATCCATGCCCTGGTACAGTGCTTGCATGGAGGCGCAAACCCCCGGAAGTCACGTTGGGTAGGGTTTTTTAACAACGTAAGGTTTTTTGATAGATCACTGTATCATTAATGAAAAAAAATTCTGTACTAATAAGTCTCTCTTAGCACTTGCGTAATAAATTTTTTTTGAATGGACCCCCCAGCTGTCTGGCACCTCTGACACTTGACTTCTTCCATAATACAGTCCAAATTCAAATTATTGTCCAATAGACAAGTCATGGAAATATATGTACACTGTACATATGAATGGAAATTTAAGTTATGGCTATTGTAAAGTGGCAAGAAAAAAATCAAAAATGAAAATGGGCTGGTACTTAATGGGGCTATCCAGGAAAAGATATTAATGAATTATCCTCAGGATGGGTCATCAGTATCAGATCTGTAGGGGTGCGACACCACAGACCCCCGCCTATCAGCTGTTAGAAAAGGCATTTAAAGTGGTTTTGCCATCTCAGACAATGGGGGCATATTGCTAGGATATTCCCCATTGTCTCACAGGTGAGGGTCCCACCTTTAAAACCTGCATCTACAATGAGACCGGAGGGGTAAATAAACGGAGGGAGCACTGCGCATGTGCAGCCACCCTCCATTCATTTCTATGGGGCCACCAAAAACAGCAGAGCACTGGCTCAGCTATTTCCTTCTGCCCCATAGAAATGAATGGAAACAGGGACCGCGCGTGCGCGGTACGCTCCCATTCACTTCTATGGGAGCAGCGGAGAGCAGCACTTGGTGGTGGATGGACCCGGGAAATCTGGGGTCCTCTAGCCATAGCTCTCCTCGCTCCGTTCTCTTTGTAGGTGCGGGTCCCAATGGTGGGACCCACACCTATCAGACAATGGCATTGTATCATACAAGTGATGTCACATTACCTAGGAAGAGGCTGCGGCGCTTAAAAGGGGTACATACAATTTGTATGTAATGGGAATACCCCTTTTAAGCGCCGCAGCCTCTTCCTAGGTAATGTGACATCACTGTACATCAGTTGCATGGATTAGTAGCGTCTCAGCCCCATTCAAATCAATAAAGGCTGAGCTGCAATACCAAGTACTGCCACTATAAGATTTTACAGGTTTTAGAAAAGGGAAAAAAAATAAAATAAAATATATTTTTAATTAGACTGCAGATCAGACCCGTATATCAAAGACCCCCCCCATGTCAGACCTCAGCTCAGACCCCCATACCAGATCAGACCTCCGATCAGAACCCCATATCAGAGGCCCATCAGAAATAAAATAAATACATTCACTTACCTCTCCTCCTCCGGTGCTACTCTCCAGGTCCAGCAATCTCTCCGCTGCTACTCTCCAGGTCCAGCGATCTCTCCGGTGCTACTCTCCAGGTCCAGCGATCTCTCCGCTGCTACTCTCCAGGTCCAGCGATCTCTCCGCTGCTACTCTCCAGGTCCAGCGATCTCTCCGCTGCTACTCTCCAGGTCCAGCGATCTCTCCGCTGCTACTCTCCAGGTCCAGCGATCTCTCCGCTGCTACTCTCCAGGTCCAGCGATCTCTCCGCTGCTACTCTCCAGGTCCAGCGATCTCTCCGCTGCTACTCTCCAGGTCCAGCGATCTCTCCGCTGCTACTCTCCAGGTCCAGCGATCTCTCCGCTGCTACTCTCCAGGTCCAGCGATCTCTCCGCTGCTACTCTCCAGGTCCAGCGATCTCTCCGCTGCTACTCTCCAGGTCCAGCGATCTCTCCGCTGCTACTCTCCAGGTCCAGCGATCTCTCCGCTGCTACTCTCCAGGTCCAGCGATCTCTCCGCTGCTACTCTCCAGGTCCAGCGATCTCTCCGCTGCTACTCTCCAGGTCCAGCGATCTCTCCGCTGCTACTCTCCAGGTCCAGCGATCTCTCCGCTGCTACTCTCCAGGTCCAGCGATCTCTCCGCTGCTACTCTCCAGGTCCAGCGATCTCTCCGCTGCTACTCTCCAGGTCCAGCGATCTCTCCGCTGCTACTCTCCAGGTCCAGCGATCTCTCCGCTGCTACTCTCCAGGTCCAGCGATCTCTCCGCTGCTACTCTCCAGGTCCAGCGATCTCTCCGCTGCTACTCTCCAGGTCCAGCGATCTCTCCGCTGCTACTCTCCAGGTCCAGCGATCTCTCCGCTGCTACTCTCCAGGTCCAGCGATCTCTCCGCTGCTACTCTCCAGGTCCAGCGTCTCTCCGCTGCTACTCTCCAGGTCCAGCGATCTCTCCGCTGCTACTCTCCAGGTCCAGCGATCTCTCCGCTGCTACTCTCCAGGTCCAGCGATCTCTCCGCTGCTACTCTCCAGGTCCAGCGATCTCTCCGCTGCTACTCTCCAGGTCCAGCGATCTCTCCGCTGCTACTCTCCAGGTCCAGCGATCTCTCCGCTGCTTACTCTCCAGGTCCAGCGATCTCTACGCTGCTACTCTCCAGGTCCAGCGATCTCTCCGCTGCTAATCTCCAGGTCCAGCGATCTCTCCGCTGCTACTCTCAGGTCCAGCGGATCTCTCCGCTGCTACTCTCCAGGTCCAGCGATCTCTCCGCTGCTACTCTCCAGGTCCAGCGATCTCTCCGCTGCTACTCTCCAGGTCCAGCGATCTCTCCGCTGCTACTCTCCAGGTCCAGCAGATCTCTCCGCTGCTACTCTCCAGGTCCAGCGATCTCTCCGCTGCTATCTCCAGGTCCAGCGATCTCTCCGCTGCTACTCTCCAGTCAGCGATCTCTCCGCTGCTACTCTCCAGGTCCAGGATCTCTCCGCTGCTACTCTCCAGGTCCAGCGATCTCTCCGCTGCTACTCTCCAGGTCCAGCGATCTCTCCGCTGCTACTCTCCAGGTCCAGCGATCTCTCCGCTGCTACTCTCCAGGTCCAGCGATCTCTCCGCTGCTACTCTCCAGGTCCAGCGATCTCTCCGCTGCTACTCTCCAGGTCCAGCGATCTCTCCGCTGCTACTCTCCAGGTCCAGCGATCTCTCCGCTGCTACTCTCCAGGTCCAGCGATCTCTCCGCTGCTACTCTCCAGGTCCAGCGATCTCTCCGCTGCTACTCTCCAGGTCCAGCGATCTCTCCGCTGCTACTCTCCAGGTCCAGCGATCTCTCCGCTGCTACTCTCCAGGTCCAGCGATCTCTCCGCTGCTACTCTCCAGGTCCAGCGATCTCTCCGCTGCTACTCTCCAGGTCCAGCGATCTCTCCGCTGCTACTCTCCAGGTCCAGCGATCTCTCCGCTGCTACTCTCCAGGTCCAGCGATCTCTCCGCTGCTACTCTCCAGGTCCAGCGATCTCTCCGCTGCTACTCTCCAGGTCCAGCGATCTCTCCGCTGCTACTCTCCAGGTCCAGCGATCTCTCCGCTGCTACTCTCCAGGTCCAGCAGATCTCTCCGCTGCTACTCTCCAGGTCCAGCGATCTCTCCGCTGCTACTCTCCAGGTCCAGCGATCTCTCCGCTGCTACTCTCCAGGTCCAGCGATCTCTCCGCTGCTACTCTCCAGGTCCAGCGATCTCTCCGCTGCTACTCTCCAGGTCCAGCGATCTCTCCGCTGCTACTCTCCAGTCCAGCGATCTCTCCGCTGCTACTCTCCAGGTCCAGCGATCTCTCCGCTGCTACTCTCCAGGTCCAGCGATCTCTCCGCTGCTACTCTCCAGGTCCAGCGATCTCTCCGCTGCTACTCTCCAGGCCAGGTCCGCGATCGTCTCGCTGCTACTCTCCAGGTCCAGCGATCTCTCCGCTGCTACTCTCCAGTTCCAGCGATCTCTCCGCTGCTACTCTCCAGGTCCAGCGATCTCTCCGCTGCTACTCTCCAGGTCCAGCGATCTCTCCGCTGCTACTCTCCAGGTCCAGCGATCTCTCCGCTGCTAATCTCCAGGTCCAGCGATCTCTCCGCTGCTACTCTCCAGGTCCAGCGATCTCTCCGCTGCTACTCTCCAAGTCCAGCGATCTCTCCGCTGCTACTCTCCAGGTCCAGCGATCTCTCCGCTGCTACTCTCCAGGTCCAGCGATCTCTCCGCTGCTACTCTCCAGTTCCAGCGATCTCTCCGCTGCTACTCTCCAGTTCCAGCGATCTCTCCGCTGCTACTCTCCAGGTCCAGCGATCTCTCCGCCTGCTAATCTCCAGGTCCAGCGATCTCTCCGCTGCTAATCTCCAGGTCCAGCGATCTCTCCGCTGCTACTCTCCAGGTCCAGCGATCTCTCCGCTGCTACTCTCCAGGTCCAGCGATCTCTCCGCTGCTACTCTCCAGGTCCAGCGATCTCTCTGCTGCTAATCTCCAGGTCCAGCGATCTCTCCGCTGCTACTCTCCAGGTCCAGCGATCTCTCCGCTGCTACTCTCCAGGTCCAGCGATCTCTCCGCTGCTAATCTCCAGGTCCAGCGATCTCTCCGCTGCTACTCTCCAGGTCCAGCGATCTCTCCGCTGCTACTCTCCAGGTCCAGCGATCTCTCCGCTGCTACTCTCCAGGTCCAGCGATCTCTCCGCTGCTACTCTCCAGGTCCAGCGATCTCTCCGCTGCTAATCTCCAGGTCCAGCGATCTCTCCGCTGCTACTCTCCAGGTCCAGCGATCTCTCCGCCGCTAATCTCCAGGTCCAGCGATCTCTCCGCTGCTACTCTCCAGGTCCAGCGATCTCTCCGCTGCTAATCTCCAGGTCCAGCGATCTCTCCGCTGCTACTCTCCAGGTCCAGCGATCTCTCCGCTGCTAATCTCCAGGTCCAGCGATCTCTCCGCTGCTACTCTCCAGGTCCAGTGATCTCTCCTGCAGTCACACTCCCTGATCTTCTCTGGGCTCACGCCGCATGCAGCCTCAGGTCATAGCGCGAACACTACTTTCTGGCAATGTACGCAGTCAGGACACAGCAGCGCAGCCCAGAAAAGACCAAGGAGGAGGGGGGAGTACAGCACTTCATTGACTGCTCCCCGCGACTCCTGCATACTAGTGAGCTCTTCTATAATGAAGCACTCACTAGTATTCGCTTTATATAAGATGCCATTTTCACTGACAAGTTGGGTGAAAAAAGTGCATCTTATAAAGCAGAAAATATGCTATAAATTTGGTATCGCCAAGATTGTACTGACCCGAATAAGGCTACTTTCACACAAGCATTTTTGCTGGATCCGTCATGGATCAGTAAAAACACTTTTGTCATGATAATACAACCATCTGCATCTGTTATGAACGGATCCGGTTGTATTATCTTTAACATGGCCAAGATGGATCCGTCATGAGCTCCATTTAAAGTCAATGGGGGACGGATCAATTTTCTATTGTCTCTGAGAAAACAGATCCGTCCCCATTGACTTACATCCGTCTTGCTTTGCATCCCAAGACGCTGAACGCAATGAAACAGAACGGAATGCATTCTGGTGCACTCAAATCCCTTCAATTCAGTTTTGTCCCCATTAACAATGAATGGGGACAAAACTGAAGTGTTCTCCTCCGGTATTGAGATGTGCGAAAGTAAGCTATTAAAGGGAATCTGTCTCCTAGTTTGAGCATATAAAACTTTTAACATAGCAATCTTCAATAAACTACCTTCATTCCAGCACGGGTCTTCTTTCTTTTATTCAAGTTGTCATTTTGATAAAAAAGCTATTTTTCAAATATGCTAATTAACCTTCAAGGTGCCCAGAGGGGCGTTATTCCTCTCCTCTAGTGCCCAGTAAGGCCCCCTGCAGTGCCCAGCACGCCTCCTCATAAATAAATGTCCTCCCACAGCCGAGCCGAACGGCGCCGCCCCCTTCGCTACGTCATATAATTTATTCACCTCACGATCCTTGCATCCTCCTTCCATGCCCATGAAATCTCGCGCAGCCGCAGAGGCAAGAGCGCTCTGATTATGTCACTGGGCTCTGCGCATGCCCAGTGACACTATTGAGGCTGTTGCCCTCACGGACAGGCGCAGGCAGGCGGGGATACTGTGGCTGCGCGAGATTTCATGGGCATGGAAGGAGGATGCAAGGATCGTGAGGTGAATAAATTATATGACGTAGCGAAGGGGGCGGCGCCGTTCGGCTCGGCTGTGGGAGTACATTTATTCAGGGGCGTTGCTAGGGTCTCAAAAGATCCGGGGCACAAGCCCCAATAAATATGCCCCCCCCCGCACTTTGCTGTACTTGCTATACAGCGGCACTTACCTGTCACATCCAGGGCCTCCAGGTGACGTCTCCTCTCTGTCATCATCTTCTCGGTCTGGACAACTTCTCTCAGCCGCCTCGTCTCTGCAGAGTGTGACACACAGGACATCTTAGCTTCCTCACTTTCTATCATTATCCCCCAACTGGAGTCCCCACAGTGTTATCCTGCTGCTTTCTATGCCAAAACCTCAACCCCCCCCCCCCTCATACCCCCAAATACTATCCTAAAGAAACATTACTGCCCCCCATAGTAATAGTGCTCCTCATAGTCCCACCAATAGTAATTCCCTTCTAGAATGCCCTTATTAGTAACACTGCCCCAACCGTGATAATGCTCCTCAACAATGCCCTCCCATATTAATAATACCCTCACAGAGTCCCTAGTAGAAATAAGGCCCCCTATTGTTCCCCCAGTGGCAATAAAGCTCCCTACAGACCCCACAGTAGTAATAAGGCCCCCATAGTGCGCTTAGTAGAAATAAGGCAGATCTACAAGACCCTCCTATAGAGCCCCCAGTAGTAATAAGAACGCCTATAATGTCCCCTGGATTTGCAGTGCCCCCTGCAGTTATAATCCTCCCTCCACCATACAGTCCCATGTAAATAACATCACCTCTTCCCCAGCCGCCTCCAACGCACAATCCCATGTAAACATCACCCCCTAAGGCTACTTTCACACTTGCGTTCATGTACTTGTACAGGACGGAT
Source organism: Bufo gargarizans (assembly GCF_014858855.1). Classification (NCBI taxonomy): domain Eukaryota; kingdom Metazoa; phylum Chordata; class Amphibia; order Anura; family Bufonidae; genus Bufo; species Bufo gargarizans. The sequence continues at coordinate 376,312,455 of NC_058085.1, read as the reverse complement.
CCGCACCGATATAATACAAACGAATGCATCCGTTCAGGACCAATTTGTTTGTATTAGATTTTAATTTCTAAGTCCCAATACGGATCCGTCCTGACTTACATTGAAAGTCAATGGGGGACGGATCCGTTTACAATTGCACCATTTTGTGTAAATGCAAAGGGATCCGTCCCCATTGACTTACATTGTCAGGACGGATGCGTTTGGCTCCGCAAGGCCATGCGGACACAAAAAACGCTGCTTGCAGCATTTTGAGGTCCGCCTCCAAAATGGAACGGGGGACCGCACGGAGCCGAACGAATGCATTCTGAATGGATCCGCATCCATTCAGAATGCATTGGGGTTAAACTGATGCATTTGGGGCTGCTTGTGAGAGACCTGAAACGGATCTCACAAGCGGATCACCAAACGCAAGTGTGAACGGACCCTAAACATTAAGTCCCATGTACATAAACATCATTCCCCCCCCCACCATCCACTTTCAACATACAGTCCCATGTAAATAACATCCCTCCCTCCCCCAGCCACCTCAAGCACACAGTTCCATGTCAATAACATCCCTCCCTTCAGCCCTAAAATACATCCCAGTTAAATAACTACAACTCCCAGCATTTCTCTACCTCTCCCTTCACTTACCTCGCCTGTACAGACATCACTATTAGGCTCCTTCTCCTCTTGACTCCGGTCCAATCCTGAACTGGGAAGAGGCGAAAGACCTTTGGTGACATCACAGGCCATGTGATCAGCAAAACAGGCTGTGATAGGATGACCTGGATGGTGACATCATCCAGGTCATCCTATCACAGCCTGTTTTGCTGATCACATGGCCTGTGATGTCACCAAAGGTCCTTCGCCTGTTCCCAGTATAAGATTCAATTGTATTTGCCGTTCTGTGTACGGCAATACAGTTGCATCTAGCAGGCAGGCAGGACATTCGGGGCATGGGACAAAACATCCGGGGCCCAGGCCCCGAATGTTTTAACCTAGCGACGCCCCTGCATTTATTTATGAGGAGGCGGGCTGGGCACTGCAGGGGGCGTTACTGGGCACTAGAGGAGAGGAATAACGCCCCTCTGGGCACCTTGAAGGTTAATTAGCATATTTGAAAAATAGCTTTTTTATCAAAATGACAACTTGAATAAAAGAAAGAAGACCCGTGCTGGAATGAAGGTAGTTTATTGAAGATTGCTATGTTAACAGTTTAATATGCTCAAACTAGGTGACAGATTCCCTAGTTTAAGGTTATCATTTCATTATTTAGTGCACAGTTAAACCTTATCTGAAAGTTTAAAATGTAACTGTCATTTTATTTTTGTAATGTATCCGGGCAGTGATACTAACCATTTTTGTTATAAACTTTAAATTGTACATTTCTATTAGAAAATTAGCTGTAAAGTGGCCCTTTCTCAGCCTTAGCAACGCTCCTCTGTCTTCTGCTTACATCACACAGTCAGTGTTGAGCGCGTCTCCACTGTTATGTAAACAGAAGACAGAGGAGCGCTGCTAAGGCTCAAAATGGGCCACTTTACAGCTATTTTTATAATAGACAATTTCAGTAATTAAAGTATATTATAAAAATGGTCAATATCACTGCCCTGATACAGTACAAAAAAAAATCAAAATGAGTTACATTATAAATTTTCCTGTTCCTCAACCTATGTGATATGTTTTTCACAGATCTGAGACAGCTAAGGGTCTTTGCTGCACATACCTAAAATGGATGCTGCAGGCAGTGCAAAGAAGAGAAAAATTGCAGATGAGAACAGGAAATTTAACGAAACCTGGACAGAAAAATTCTTCTTTATTGAAGAAAGAGGAAAGCTAGTTTGCTTAATTTGCAAAAGTGTAGTTGCAGTGCCGAAGGAATTCAATGTTAAGCGGCACTACGAAACCAAACATTCCAATTTTGAGCAATGTAAGGGAGAATTGCGCAAACAAAAGATCGTATCTTTACAGCGCAGCCTAACTGTCCAGCAGACTATGTTCACCAAGATATCTAAAGAAAGTGAAATGGCTATGGAAGTTAGTTCTGAAATATCAGAATTGATTGCAAAGTCTTCTAGACCAGTGTTTCCCAACCAGTGTGCCTCCAGCTGTTGCAAAACTACAACTCCCAGCATGCTCGCACAGACAAAGGCTGTCCGGGCATGCTGGGAGTTGTAGTTTTGCAACAGCTGGAGGCACACTGGTTGGGAAACGCTGTTCTAGACCATTCACAGATGGTGACTTTGTAAAAAAGTGCCTCATTGTTTCTTCACAGAAACTATGCCCAGAGTCTGTTAAAAAATTTGAATCTATTAGCCTCAGTCGTATGACTGTTCAACGCAGGATTGCTGATATGGCTGCAGATGTTTCAGGACAGACAGAAGAAAAGGCAAAAAAATTTATTTTCTTTTCTCTGGCGGCAGATGAGTCAACAGATATCAGTTCCACTGCTCAACTACTGGTTTTTATTCGGGGGATCACCACAGATTTTTATATTTTTGAGGGATTACTTGGAATGATCTCATTTCAAGGGCAAACAAAGGGAAGTGATTTGTTAAGCGGTATATTGGAATTATGTGCCAAGATGGATCTAGATTTAAGTAAGCTAGTTGGAATTGTTACTGATGGAGCTCCAGCCATGATAGGCTCCAAAAGTGGTATGGTTTCTCTGTTAAGGCAGCACCTTGGCGAGCACAAGCACCAACTGATTCAGTTTCATTGCATCATCCACCAACAATCCCTGTGTGGAAAAGAGCTTGGATTTGAAAATGTAATGAAAGTTGTTGTCAGTGTTGTCAACTTCATAAAATCGCGAGGACTTAACCATCGGCAGTTTAAATCTTTTCTAGAAGAGATTGATGCTGAATATCAGGACCTAGTTTTTTATACAGAAGTAAGGTGGATGAGCCGGGGGAAAACCTTGCAACGTTTTTTTGAATTGTTGGAAGAAATAAAATTATTTCTTGTTCGGAAGGATAAAATAGTTGAAGAACTACAAGATGACAAGTGGCTGTGTGACCTTGCTTTCTTGGTAGATATCACACAACATCTGAATGCACTGAATGCAAAATTACAAGGGAAAAATCAGTTTGTTAGTAACCTTTGTAACTATATCTTTGCATTTCAATCCAAACTAAAATTGTTCCAATCTCACCTTGAAAATGGCAATCTTGTGCATTTCCCAGCATGCAGACAAAAATTTGTCAGTGGCGCAAACATGTCTGAGTATGTCGCAAAACTTGCACATCTCCAGTCTATATTTGAGCACCGCTTCACTGATTTTAAAAATGAGAAAAAGGGTTTTGAAATGTTTGCAGACCCATTTACAGTTATTCCTGATGAAGCACCCCCAGAATTCCAACTGGAACTCATTGATCTTCAGTCATGTGACAGTCTACGAAACAAGTTTAAGGAAGGGGATTTACTTAACTTCTATAAATGTGTGCCAGGAGATGAATATCCCAAATTGTGTGAAAGAGCAGCTATTTATGCCTGCCTGTTTGGGTCAACATACTCTTGCGAGCAGGCATTTTCTATTATGAACATTAGCAAATCAAAATTTAGGAGCAGACTTACTAATGGGAATCTTCAGTCAATTCTGCAACTAGCCACATCTGAGCTGAGACCCAACATCCAAAAACTTGCAAAAAATATGCAACCCCAGAAATCACACTAACTCCTCTTTCACAAACTAAAAATTTGCTGAAATCAACACCCAGTTGCTTTTATATTTACAGTCCTAAAGTTTATTTTACTAATCATTTATGTAGTACTGTACTGTGCAGTATGTGTTATTTAACTGTTACTGGTAGGTAAACCTTGTTCTGTTTATTGTGAGCAGGATACATAAATAAACTGCATAACACAGCATATATTTGTACTCTCAATCCTGTTATGAGGAATTTTCTCATATTTTTCATGGCTTTTTAGTAAGCCTCTGTGCCATTCAAAACTTGCAGTGTGCATGAAAATTGTAGTATGAATTAATTGGCAATCCAATGGCGGGTTTACACAGCCTGATTGTAGGTTATCAGGTACAAATGTTACTAAAAATGCTTGTTCCTGATAATCGGCCTATGTAAGTGCGCTGCCGATTGGGTGAATTGATCTGTCATGCAGCACATTAAATCTGCGAACAAAGTTCTGCTGTCCAGAAACAATGAATCTGTATGAGGATGAGAGATGGTAGTAGCAATGTAAATGAAGCTTTTCACCTCAACTGATGAGCAGGCAGTTATTGGGAAGGAACCGTTCATAATCAACTGCTCCATCTGCTCCTGTGTGGTATTGCTATTTGAATGCATCAATGTATACTAAATATTAATGATGCAAAACAAGTTATAGTTTTCATGCAGTAAACTTTTACAGTTTAAGCAGCTCAATTTTTTTTTGTGGCCCCAGGAGACAGAACAATGCGACAATGCGGCCCTCAGACCAAAATAGGTTGTGCACCCCTGCTGTAGGTACTGTGATTGTTAACAATTGTAACATTTGTAATGTCATAGTTGCCGATAACAACCGATCCGATTACTCCTTTCATTACCAAAAGTAGGTGAACAGCCTGACAAGTGGACTTGCTGCTATGGGACTTCTAACTTCCCGTGACCCCATATGTAATATGTTGTTTAGCTCCTGAGTACAATGTGATGAAAGTATTTTGCTGATGATAGTAATATGTGACTTTAATATTTTTCCTCCTCAATAGGACAACCTAGAGGATGAAGGGGAGGAGTCTGCTCTGCGGCGATCACGCGCCTGTGTAGAAGACGCTACCTCTGGGCAGGACCCAGCACGGCAGAATCCAGGCCTCCAGCAGCCTGCGCAGGCGTTCCCCCCCCCCCCGCCCCCCTTTTGCCCAGACGACGGGCAATGCCTCCTGCTGAAACGCACATTAATGCGCAGGTTCTAGATTATTTATCCAGCGCCCGGCAGGAGGATCATCACTATCTTTTTGCCCAGAGTTTGGCCCATTATATGCGCCAGATGCCTCCAGAACAATTACTTAGAACCAGATCGGCTCTTGAAATCGTTCTGGAGGCTGCCACTCCCCCCACGACCCGACCAAAATGTTTTTGGGACTTGAAAATTGGAGGCTCCATGGGCACGTTTGACCCCAGCCAATGCAAAACATCCAGGGCACACAGGGTCCCCCACAATTTCCTCCACCCAGGGATTAGGGGGAAGTTTCCTATGCCCAGCATGTCCCCTCTTCCTCCTCACAAGCTGGACCATCCCAGTACTCAGGCCCCCTATCCCAACAGTCTCAAACAACCTACCCTGGGCCTCGGTATCCGGCCCCCCCCCCCCCCCCTCACCATCTGGGCGTCATGTAAATTTATAAACTTTTTCTTTTATACTTATTTTATTTTCTGTAAGTACCAGAAAAAGAAAATATAGTCGTGTTGATTATTGTTATGTTAATAAACCTAGTTTTATTTTCCTGATTTTTATCGTTAGTTCTCTTCATTACACTGCCTGTCTCAAAAAGAAGTCGCCACCCAAAAAAATGTCACGCACTCTAATATTCTGTTGGACCGCCTTTAGCTGTGATTCCGGCATTCGCTGCAGCGTTGTTCCGATAAGCTTCTGCAATGTCACAGGATTTATTTCCATCCAGTGTTGCAGTGATTTCTCACCAAGATCTTGCATTGATGATGGTAGAGTCTGACCGCTGTGCAAAGCCTTCTCCAGCACATCCCAGAGATTCTCCATGGGGTTAAGGTCTGGACTCTGTGGTGGCCAATCCATGTGTGACAATGATGTCTCCTGCTCCCTGAACCGCTCTTTGACAATCTGAGCCCGATGAATCCTGGCATCGTCATCTTGGAATATGCCCATCAGGGAAGAACAGGTCCATTGCTGGAATAACCTGGTCCTTCAGTAGGTTCAGGTGGTCGCTGACCTCATTCTTGGAGCACATACTGATGCTGAACCTAGACCTGACCAACTGCAGGACCCCAGATCATAGCACTGCCCCCACAGGCTGGTACAGGAGGCACTGGGGGGCATCACTTCATCTGCCTCTCTTCTTACCCTGATGCGCCCATCACTCTGGAACAGGGTAAATCTGGACTCCTCAGACCACATCACCTTCTTCCAACGCTCCAGAGTCCAATCTTTATGTTCCCGAGCAAATTTAAGCCTTTTTTTCTGGTTTCCTCATTGATTAGTGGTTTTCTTACGGCTTCGCATTGTGCGTGTGGACATGCTCTGACTTTCACTATTAAACATAGCCCTGAGTTCTACTGTTGATTTTCTTCGATTTGATTTCACCAAACGTTTAAGCGATCGCCGATCACCATCATTCAGGATTTTTTCCCACCACATTTCTTCCTCGAATACGATGGGTCCCCACTATCCAGTGTTTAATAATGCTTTGGACGGTTCTTAACCCAATTTTTGTCGTTTCTGCAATCTCCTCAGATGTCTTCTCTGCTTGATGCAGCCAATGATCTGACCCTTCTCAGACAGACTGACATCTTTTCCACGACCACGAGATGTGTCTTTCCCAGGGCTGTGGAGTCGGTAGATAAATGCTCCGACTCCTCAGTTTTTGGTACTTCCGACTCTGACGCCTCTGTATTTAATATGCGAATGTATTTTATACATTCCTTGAAGGAAAGAAAGGCGACATCCATGTCATTACCACAGAAGTACTGGCCAGGAAGCTGCTGCCTTCTCCGCTGTGCGCTGATCTTCTGCTGATCCAGGACGGGGCATTTATTGTAAAACATGGTTTCCCCAGTAGAATCCACAGTCATCTTTGAAGTTTAAGCGAACAATCGAGTTTACACGTTTTTATAGCCTTAGCTGAATGACAGCAGTTTTTCAAATGGTTTACACTTTACAGCGAGAGGCGAGGTTAACCATGGGCGTTACGTTCCCTGTAACAGTGGGACACAACACAATGGAAAGTATAAGTGTTGCCGCTCCTTAACTGTGCGTTGCGTGCCGTATAGTGAAGCATATGAAAAGCTTCTTCACGGTCACTTAACGTGTCCGTTTTGCGGTAACGTGACGCACTGCGTGCATTGGCCTTTATTCTTACAGTAGAGAAGTACCGTATTTTTCGCAAAAGTGGGGGAAAAATAGCAGTGCGTCTTATGGGGCGAATGCTGCGACCGTCCGGTGAATAGGCTGAGAGGGAGGAGGGGCCGGCATCTGTTTCTGTAATGGCAGCGGGGCCCGGTGCAGTCACTGTATTCTACTACACCGGGCCCCGCTCACTGTAGTATACGGTAATCATCTCTAACTTGTGGGTATTGGTAAAGTATTCCAATCATCCTAAATCTAGCGCTGTACTACTTACTACTAACTTCCTGGCAGCCAGGAGGCCGGGCGGGCGCTCGTAGCGTAGCTCACCGCGTCACGCGCCTGCTCCGCCCACTTTATGAATGAAGCAGGCACCGGGCCCCGCTGCCATTACAGAAACAGGCGCCGGCCCCATTCACTACACAGGGACACTGTTATGGGGGGATCTGTGGAAACATAGAAACCTAGACTGTGTCGGCAGATAAGACCCATGTGGCCCATCTAGTCTGCCCAATACACTGAATACTATGGATAGCCCCGGCCCTATCTTATATGGAGGATGGCCTTGTGCCTATCCCATGCATGCTTAACCTCCTCACTGTATTTGCAGCTACCACTTCTGCAGGAAGGCTATTCCATGCATCCACTACTCTCTCAGTAAAGTAATACTTCCTGATGTTACTATTAACCCTTTGCCCCTCTAATGTAACACTCTGTCCTCTTGTAGCAGTTTTTCTTCTTGTAAATCTTCTCTCCTCTTTTCCCTTGTTGATTCCCTTTATGTATTTAGCCGTCTCTCTCATCTCCCCTCTGTCTCGTCTTTCTTCCAAGCTCTACATGTTAAGGGCCTTTCATCTTTCCTGGTAAGTTTTATCCTGCAATCCATGGACCAGTTTAGTAGCTCTTCTCTGAACTCTCTCCAAAGTATCAATATCCTTCTGGAGATATGGTCTCCAGTACTGCGCACAATACTCCAGATGAGGTCTCACTAGTGCTCTGTAGAGCGGCATGAGCGCCTCCCTCTGTCTACTGGTAATGCCTCTCCCTATACACCCCAGCATTCTGCTAGCATCTCCTGCTGCTCTATGGCATGGTCTGCCTACCTTTAAGTCTTCTGAAATAATGACCCCTAAATCCCTTTCCTCATACACTGAGGTTAGGACTGTATCACTGGTTGTATATTCTGCTCTTGGGTTTTTACGTCCCAGGTGCATTATCTCACACTTATCAACATTACATTTTAGTTGCCAGATTTCTGACCATTCCTCTAGTTTTCCTAAATCTTTCAGGAACATCAACCCTGTAAGATAAGATAAGATGCTGTATATGTGTCATCCGCAGATGCCCCCATAAAAGTGCAATCCACAGATCCCACATAACAGTGCCATCCACAGATGCCCCCATAACAGTGCCATCCACAGATGCCCCCATAACAGTGCCATCCACAGATCCACCATAACAGTGCCATCCACAGATGCCCCCATAACAGTGCCATCCACAGATCCACCATAACAGTGCCATCCACAGATGCCCCCATAACAGTGCCATCCACAGATGCCACCATAACAGTGCCATCCACAGATCCACCATAACAGTGCCATCCACAGATGCCCCCATAACAGTGCCATCCACAGATGCCCCCATAACAGTGCCATCCACAGATGCCCCCATAACAGTGCCATCCACAGATCCACCATAACAGTGCCATCCACAGATGCCCCCATAACAGTGCCATCCACAGATGCCCCCATAACAGTGCCATCCACAGATGCCCCCATAACAGTGCCATCCACAGATGCCCCCATAACAGTGCCATCCACAGATGCCCCCATAACAGTGCCATCCACAGATCCACCATAACAGTGCCATCCACAGATGCCCCCATAACAGTGCCATCCACAGATGCCCCCATAACAGTGCCATCCACAGACCACTATTCGTTCAAAACCCACCAAAAGAACACCTTTTGGTTAAAAATATTTTTTTTCTTATTTTCCTCCTCCAAAACCTAGGTGCGTCTTATGGACAGATGCTTCTTATAGGGCGAAAAATACGGCAATTAATTATAACTTTTTGTGAATTGGGACATTTAAACTTGCTTTTTTTATTTTTTTTTATTCCAATTTAAATCTAGTAGGAGTCGGAGTCGGTTGATTTTTTGCCTCCGACTCCACAGCCCTGGTCTTGCCACATGGTTGTTAAAGAAATGAGAAGCAGCTCATCGCACCAGTCGGGGTTAAATAACTTGTTGCAGATAGTCGCCCCGCGCAGTAATTATCCGATAGGAGGCTCAGGGCTGTCTGCTTCGGTACATCCAGGTGGACGGGCGCGTGTATCTGGACGCACTGCATGATGAGCTTTATGTTGCACCAACACATGCACAACATTAAATGATTGAACACTTGTAGTAAACATTGATATGACCCAATCCAGTTACTGATTTACCTTCCCCTCGATCACTTACACACCTAATATCACCAACAGCAAATACACTAAAACCTGTGTTATAGAGAAATACCTTTATTAGACAAACACATAACACGTTAGAAATAATATCATCTCCTTTACGCACACGATACTCAAAACTTTACCTTTGAAGTGTAAACGCCATGACATGTATGATATGTGTAACGGCCGTATTTGTGGGAGGGGCACTGCTGCCTCTATGTTCGGCCGGCGTCCCTCCCACTTTGTACGTCGTTCGGCGCTTTGGAGCGTAGCTGGGCCCCTACTGTTGCAGAGCGGTGTATGCAGGGAGCTGTGTCTCATCGGCAGCGGTGTCCCTTTACGGTGAGTATCTGCCACATCCTGCAGCCCAGCGCTTCGGAGTCCCGCCGGCGGTGGGTCAGGGGGCACCGGAGCAGTCTGCCAGGGAGCAACGCTAGCTCCCCACGCAGCATGACACGTTAGGGTGCAGGGGGCAGCGTGTCCCCACTCAGTAGTCTGTTTAATGTCTGGGACGGGCCGCCGTGCCGTTAGATAGGCAGGGATACGGGGTGCGGGGGCTTGTTGAGGGGTTTTGAAAAGTCACAGGGTTGTCACCGGTCTGTCCTGTTGTCAGTACTGGCAGGTTGTGAGCCAGTGTGTGTGTGGAGCCCTGAACCGGGTCAGTTAGTGGCATCTTGAGGGTGACAGTCTTTTCCAGGGGTAGAAGGAGGAGTAAATATGTATAATCGGATATATAAAAAAAAGTGGGTTAATATGGAGGAGTGTAGGGTAGGGAGTTAGGGCCGGGAGGCTGTGCGCTCTCCGGCTGCAGTTCATTTCTCATGCATGGGGTTCGTTAGCGCCTTATCACCTGAGGCTCTCCCCGTTAGGGAGGCCGGACATAGCCGCAGGTTGTTTTTCTTTTTTTTCCTTCTCCCAGGCAGTAGGCGGGGTTAGTGGGTACGGCTCGCAGGGAAACTTTGGAGCGGAATAAATTAATAAAAATTAAATTAAATTAATGATCAAAAATAGAAAAAAAAAAAAGAGGACGGAAGGGGAGAGGTGATATAAAGAGTAACAATATAAGTTAACATAGTCTCCTTCAATTCTACTCACTGGTCTCGGTTGCTCACCCTCTTCTTACCGTTGTTTGTGGTTTCCTCCCGGCGTGGTGTGTAAGCCAGGGTAACGGCATAATTGTTTGCTTCTAGGTTTAAGCGTTTCTCTCAAGTTACGTCCAGGATCTTGACTTACCTGCCAGGTGGTAGGGGTACACGTCAGGGGGGGCAGATTGAGGTTGCTAGTGTCGCTCATGTCTTATTCGCTGTCCGTTGCTTCGTGTTATATTGTCTCTACAGCTGAATGTCGCGAGCTTCAGATATCGTTGAGGCTTCCGTGGATGAGGATGTTGTGGGAATGTCTGAAGGGTGCAGTATTCCATCCCTACGTGCATGGACTTTCCCTAGGCTTACTACGGTACTAACAAAGAGGGGTATTCCTTTCCCGGCTTCCGCCAGGAAGGCTGAGTTGTACCGGCTGTTGAAAGACTCAGTGGCTCCGTGTCAAGATGTTGTCTCCATGGCCACGGTGCAAACGTCACTCAACCAGTTACACGTCATGTTGAATAGCTTAGTGTCGTCCGTTACTAGTATACAAGAAAGGTTGGAGATGGTAGAGTCTGGTGCATCGGTCATTCCTGTCTCTTCTCCGGACCTACCCATTGCCTCTACATCCGCTACAGGTGGCTGTCATTCAACGCAGGCCGTTCCCAAAGTCTTTCCTGCACATTTTGTTATGGCCAACATCAAAAAGGATCTATTAGAGGGTAGGGATGTTAACCTTGCTTCTTTGCTGATTGCCACCAGGGACTTGTCCGACAGTAAGGTCATTGCCTGCGGCGAGGTCTCTGTGGTGCTGAGAGGCCGTGACCACAGGCTCAATCGCAAGTTGACGATCCCTGAATTTGTCATGGCGTTCAGTCTGTTCAGAGATGTGATATGTTCTGTTAGGCCTGATAGGAGGGAAGAACTTGATTTGTACCTTTTCCGAGTCACAGAGTTAGGGTATAAGTATGGAGGGTGTTCTATCAGAGGAAGTGAGTATGAGGTATTCTTCCATCGACCAGGCTATCACCATAATCATTCGGCTAGGATCCGGAGCAGCATTGTCCAAGGCCGATATCTCTGATGCCTTTAAGTTACTCCCTATTACGCCAGCTCTCTGGCAGTGGCACGGCATTAAGTGGAAGGACCAATACTACTTTTCCACAAAACTCACTTTTGGTTCTAAGAGCCGCCCGTGGCTGTTCGATCAGTTGGCTCAGGCCCTCCATTGGGTATTAGAGAATAAAATCCCCTGTGAGCACATCATCCATTACTGCTGATCGAGAGGCCAGGGCCGGCCCCCCTGGGTCTGGGGAAACTTTTGAGTTGTTTTTCTCAGATGGGCGTCCCTGTATCCCCCAAGAAAGTTGAGGGCCCATCCACAGTCATTACTTTCCTAGGGATAGTGTTAGATTCGGAAAACATGTTAGCCAGATTGCCGTCGGACAAGTTAGTTAGGATCATGGAAGTCGTTTACAGGTTCTCAGTTAACACCGTGGTCACTAAGGCTAATTTACAGTCATTACTGGGCATGTTCAATTTTGCTATGAGGATCATTCCGCAAGGCAGGTCATTCATTTACCGCTTGTTGGCCCTCCTCGCTACTGCTCCGAACCAGGACAGCCCAGTACGCCTGGATAGTCAGGCCTTATCTGACCTACACGTGTGGGACCACTTCCTCAGCCAGTGGAACTGGGTGTCCTTGCTTATTCCCGAATTGTCTAGCCTGTCTCCAGTACTCTTCTCGGACACGGCTGCTGGCACAGGTTCTGATGCTATTTTTGGCACCCACTGGGTCGCAGGTGAGTGGCCAGCTGAGGTTAGACAGATCCTGGGTTTCCTGCAAACCTCAGCACTCTTCGAGCTGTACCCCATAGTGGCGGCTGCCTTTATCTGGGGCAGCCGCTGGACAAATCTCCCTGTGTTGTTTGTAACAGACAATGCCGCAGTGGTAGATATTATAACCAGTGGTTTGTCTAAGTCATCACGCCATGTGTCTCATGAGGCGTCTAGTTCAACTCTTGTTGCAACATCATTTCTGTATTACTAGTACGCATGTACCAGGTTCTCAAAATGTGGCAGCTGATGCCTTGTCAAGGGCTAATTTTCCCCTTTTTTCGCAGGTCATGCCAGAGGCGGGTGTTACGGGTGCTGCTGTCCCTCCCCACGAGTTGACTAGTCACCTGGCCACAGCCCATTTACTAGCCGAGTTACTTTCTCCAAACACGGCTAGGGCTTGCCACACTGGGTGGGCCGTATATTGCAAATTCCTGGAGAAATGCCCTTGAGGAGAGTCCAGCTTCATCGAGTACATTATTTATATTGAGGAGGAACCGCGGTGGATGTGGGTGCATCCTATCATTTCGCAGAGGGCCAGCAAAGGTCAATGTGTTGATTTGTACTCTGAGCTCCGTCCGCACCCCCTGAAGTTCTCCAATACGTAGCTGTTTGCTCTATGGCCGGTGTCTTCAGAACTTTACCTGTTCTATGGTATTTTTTCTAGCAAATGGTGGGGTTTTCTTTCAGCCGTACAGCTGGCCCCGAAAGTGTGAGTGTGGTCATCAAAGAGTTTGTAGTGGTGCACGTACAGTGCCTTGCAAAAGTATTCACCCCCCTTAACTTTTTCGTCTTTTGGTACATTACAGCCTTCAGTTGAATGTTTTGGTAATCTGAATGTTATGTGATGGAGCAGAACACAATGGTCGGAGTCGGTGAAGAGAAAGGAGAAAAATATAGAAATAAAACTATTGTTTAGAAATAGAAAAGAGAAAATTGGCCAAAACCCAGACCGGCATTTACTGCAGAGTCCAGGTGTGACTGCTACCTCTGTACTCCTGTATATAACATCTATATACTGCAGAGTCCAGGTGTGACTGCTACCTCTGTACTCCTGTATATAACCATCTATATACTGCAGAGTCCAGGTGTGACTGCTACCTCTGTACTCCTGTATATAACCATCTATATACTGCAGAGTTCAAGTGTGACTGCTACCTCTGTACTCCTGTATATAACCATCTATATACTGCAGAGTCCAAGTGTGACTGCTACCTCTGTACTCCTGTATATAACCATCTATATACTGCAGAGTCCATGTGTGACTGCTACCTCTGTACTCCTGTATATAACCATCTGTGTACTGCAGAGTCCAGGTGTGACTGCTACCTCTGTACTCCTGTATATAACCATCTATATACTGCAGAGTCCAAGTGTGACTGCTACCTCTGTACTCCTGTATATAACCATCTATATACTGCAGAGTCCAGGTGTGACTGCTATCTCTGTACTCCTGTATATAACCATCTATATACTGCAGAGTCCAGGTGTGACTGCTACCTCTGTACTCCTGTATATAACCATCTATATACTGCAGAGTCCAGGTGTGACTGCTACCTCTGTACTCCTGTATATAACCATCTATATACTGCAGAGTTCAAGGGTGACTGCTACCTCTGTAATCCTGTATATAACCAACTATATACTGCAGAGTTCAAGTGTGACTGCTACCTCTGTACTCCTGTATATAACCATCTATATACTGCAGAGTCCAGGTGTGACTGCTACCTCTGTACTCCTGTATATAACCAACTATATACTGCAGAGTCCAGGTGTGACTGCTACCTCTGTACTCCTGTATATAACCATCTGTGTACTGCAGAGTTCAAGTGTGACTGCTACCTCTGCACTCCTGTATATAGCCATCTATATACTGCAGAGTCCAGGTGTGACTGCTACCTCTGTACTCCTGTATATAACCATCTATATACTGCAGAGTCCAGGTGTGACTGCTACCTCTGTACTCCTGTATATAACCATCTATATACTGCAGAGTTCAAGTGTGACTGCTACCTCTGTACTCCTGTATATAACCATCTATATACTGCAGAGTCCAGGTGTGACTGCTACCTCTGTACTCCTGTATATAACCATCTATATACTGCAGAGTCCAGGTGTGACTGCTACCTCTGTACTCCTGTATATAACCATCTATATACTGCAGAGTCCAGGTGTGACTGCTACCTCTGTACTCCTTTATATAACCATCTGTGTACTGCAGAATCCAGGTGTGACTGCTACCTCTGTACTCCTGTATATAACCATCTATATACTGCAGAGTTCAAGTGTGACTGCTACCTCTGTACTCCTGTATATAACCATCTATATACTGCAGAGTCCAGGTGTGACTGCTACCTCTGTACTCCTGTATATAATCATCTATATACTACAGAGTTCAAGTGTGACTGCTACCTCTGTACTCCTGTATATAACCATCTGTATACTGCAGAGTCCAAGTGTGACTGCTACCTCTGTACTCCTGTATATAACCATCTATATACTGCAGAGTCCAGGTATGACTGCTACCTCTGTACTCCTGTATATAACCATCTGTGTACTGCAGAGTTCAAGTGTGACTGCTACCTCTGTACTCCTGTATATAACCATCTATATACTGCAGAGTTCAAGTGTGACTGCTACCTCTGTACTCCTGTATATAACCATCTATATACTGCAGAGTCCATGTGTGACTGCTACCTCTGTACTCCTGTATATAACCATCTGTGTACTGCAGAGTCCAAGTGTGACTGCTACCTCTGTACTCCTGTATATAACCATCTATATACTGCAGAGTCCATGTGTGACTGCTACCTCTGTACTCCTGTATATAACCATCTGTGTACTGCAGAGTCCAGGTGTGACTGCTACCTCTGTACTCCTGTATATAACCATCTATATACTGCAGAGTCCAGGTGTGACTGCTACCTCTGTACTCCTGTATATAACCATCTATATACTGCAGAGTCCAGGTGTGACTGCTACCTCTGTACTCCTGTATATAACCATCTATATACTGCAGAGTCCAGGTGTGACTGCTACCTCTGTACTCCTGTATATAACCATCTATATACTGCAGAGTCCAAGTGTGACTGCTACCTCTGTACTCCTGTATATAACCATCTATATACTGCAGAGTCCAGGTGTGACTGCTACCTCTGTACTCCTGTATATAACCATCTATATACTGCAGAGTCCAGGTGTGACTGCTACCTCTGTACTCCTGTATATAACCATCTATATACTGCAGAGTCCAGGTATGACTGCTACCTCTGTACTCCTGTATATAACCATCTGTGTACTGCAGAGTTCAAGTGTGACTGCTACCTCTGTACTCCTGTATATAACCATCTATATACTGCAGAGTCCAGGTGTGACTGCTACCTCTGTACTCCTGTATATAACCATCTATATACTGCAGAGTCCAGGTGTGACTGCTACCTCTGTACTCCTGTATATAACCATCTATATACTGCAGAGTCCAGGTGTGACTGCTACCTCTGTACTCCTGTATATAACCATCTATATACTGCAGAGTCCAAGTGTGACTGCTACCTCTGTACTCCTGTATATAACCATCTATATACTGCAGAGTCCAGGTGTGACTGCTACCTCTGTACTCCTGTATATAACTATCTATATACTGCAGAGTCCAAGTGTGACTGCTACCTCTGTACTCCTGTATATAACCATCTATATACTGCAGAGTCCAGGTATGACTGCTACCTCTGTACTCCTGTATATAACCATCTGTGTACTGCAGAGTTCAAGTGTGACTGCTACCTCTGTACTCCTGTATATAACCATCTATATACTGCAGAGTTCAAGTGTGACTGCTACCTCTGTACTCCTGTATATAACCATCTATATACTGCAGAGTCCAAGTGTGACTGCTACCTCTGTACTCCTGTATATAACCATCTATATACTGCAGAGTCCATGTGTGACTGCTACCTCTGTACTCCTGTATATAACCATCTATATACTGCAGAGTCCAGGTGTGACTGCTACCTCTGTACTCCTGTATATAACCATCTATATACTGCAGAGTCCAGGTGTGACTGCTACCTCTGTACTCCTGTATATAACCATCTATATACTGCAGAGTCCAAGTGTGACTGCTACCTCTGTACTCCTGTATATAACCATCTATATACTGCAGAGTCCAGGTGTGACTGCTACCTCTGTACTCCTGTATATAACCATCTATATACTGCAGAGTCCAGGTGTGACTGCTACCTCTGTACTCCTGTATATAACCATCTATATACTGCAGAGTCCAGGTGTGACTGCTACCTCTGTACTCCTGTATATAACCATCTATATACTGCAGAGTTCAAGGGTGACTGCTACCTCTGTAATCCTGTATATAACCAACTATATACTGCAGAGTTCAAGTGTGACTGCTACCTCTGTACTCCTGTATATAACCATCTATATACTGCAGAGTCCAGGTGTGACTGCTACCTCTGTACTCCTGTATATAACCAACTATATACTGCAGAGTCCAGGTGTGACTGCTACCTCTGTACTCCTGTATATAACCATCTATATACTGCAGAGTCCAGGTGTGACTGCTACCTCTGTACTCCTGTATATAACCATCTGTGTACTGCAGAGTTCAAGTGTGACTGCTACCTCTGTACTCCTGTATATAACCATCTATATACTGCAGAGTTCAAGTGTGACTGCTACCTCTGTACTCCTGTATATAACCATCTATATACTGCAGAGTCCAGGTGTGACTGCTACCTCTGTACTCCTGTATATAATCATCTATATACTACAGAGTTCAAGTGTGACTGCTACCTCTGTACTCCTGTATATAACCATCTGTATACTGCAGAGTCCAAGTGTGACTGCTACCTCTGTACTCCTGTATATAACCATCTATATACTGCAGAGTCCAGGTATGACTGCTACCTCTGTACTCCTGTATATAACCATCTATATACTGCAGAGTTCAAGTGTGACTGCTACCTCTGTACTCCTGTATATAACCATCTGTATACTGCAGAGTCCAAGTGTGACTGCTACCTCTGTACTCCTGTATATAGCCATCTATATACTGCAGAGTTCAAGTGTGACTGCTACCTCTGTACTCCTGTATATAACCATCTATATACTGCAGAGTTCAAGTGTGACTGCTACCTCTGTACTCCTGTATATAACCATCTATATACTGCAGAGTCCAAGTGTGACTGCTACCTCTGTACTCCTGTATATAACCATCTATATACTGCAGAGTCCAGGTGTGACTGCTACCTCTGTACTCCTGTATATAACATCTATATACTGCAGAGTCCAGGTGTGACTGCTACCTCTGTAATCCTGTATATAACCAACTATATACTGCAGAGTTCAAATGTGACTGCTACCTCTGTACTCCTGTATATAACCATCTATATACTGCAGAGTCCAGGTGTGATTGCTACCTCTGTACTCCTGTATATAACCATCTATATACTGCAGAGTCCAAGTGTGACTGCTACCTCTGTAATCCTGTATATAACCAACTATATACTGCAGAGTTCAAGTGTGACTGCTACCTCTGTACTCCTGTATATAACCATCTATATACTGCAGAGTCCAGGTGTGACTGCTACCTCTGTACTCCTGTATATAACCATCTATATACTGCAGAGTCCAGGTGTGACTGCTACCTCTGTACTCCTGTATATAACCATCTATATACTGCAGAGTTCAAGGGTGACTGCTACCTCTGTAATCCTGTATATAACCAACTATATACTGCAGAGTTCAAGTGTGACTGCTACCTCTGTACTCCTGTATATAACCAACTATATACTGCAGAGTCCAGGTGTGACTGCTACCTCTGTACTCCTGTATATAACCAACTATATACTGCAGAGTCCAGGTGTGACTGCTACCTCTGTACTCCTGTATATAACCATCTGTGTACTGCAGAGTTCAAGTGTGACTGCTACCTCTGTACTCCTGTATATAACCATCTATATACTGCAGAGTTCAGGTGTGACTGCTACCTCTGTACTCCTGTATATAACCATCTATATACTGCAGAGTCCAGGTGTGACTGCTACCTCTGTACTCCTGTATATAACCATCTGTGTACTGCAGAGTTCAAGTGTGACTGCTACCTCTGTACTCCTGTATATAACCATCTATATACTGCAGAGTCCAGGTGTGACTGCTACCTCTGTACTCCTGTATATTACCATCTATATACTGCAGAGTCCAGGTGTGACTGCTACCTCTGTACTCCTGTATATAACCATCTGTATACTGCAGAGTCCAGGTGTGACTGCTACCTCTGTACTCCTGTATATAGCCATCTATATACTGCAGAGTCCAGGTGTGACTGCTACCTCTGTACTCCTGTATATAGCCATCTATATACTGCAGAGTTCAAGTGTGACTGCTACCTCTGTACTCCTGTATATAACCATCTATATACTGCAGAGTCCAGGTGTGACTGCTACCTCTGTACTCCTGTATATAACCATCTGTGTACTGCAGAGTTCAAGTGTGACTGCTACCTCTGTACTCCTGTATATAACCATCTATATACTGCAGAGTCCAGGTGTGACTGCTACCTCTGTACTCCTGTATATAACCATCTGTGTACTGCAGAGTTCAAGTGTGACTGCTACCTCTGTACTCCTGTATATAACCATCTATATACTGCAGAGTCCAGGTGTGACTGCTACCTCTGTACTCCTGTATATTACCATCTATATACTGCAGAGTCCAAGTGTGACTGCTACCTCTGTACTCCTGTATATAACATCTATATACTGCAGAGTCCAAGTGTGACTGCTACCTCTGTACTCCTGTATATAACCATCTGTATAGGGCAGAGTCCAAGTGTGACTGCTACCTCTGTACTCCTGTATATAACCATCTGTATACGGCAGAGTCTAAGTGTGACTGCTACCTCTGTACTCCTGTATATAACCAACTATATACTGCAGAGTCCAGGTGTGACTGCTACCTCTGTACTCCTGTATATAACCATCTGTGTACTGCAGAGTCCAGGTGTGACTGCTACCTCTGTACTCCTGTATATAACCATCTATATACTGCAGAGTCCAAGTGTGACTGCTACCTCTGTACTCCTGTATATAACATCTATATACTGCAGAGTCCAGGTGTGACTGCTACCTCTGTACTCCTGTATATAACATCTATATACTGCAGAGTCCAGGTGTGACTGCTACCTCTGTACTCCTGTATATAACCATCTATATACTGCAGAGTCCAGGTGTGACTGCTACATCTGTACTCCTGTATATAACCATCTGTGTACTGCAGAGTCCAGGTGTGACTGCTACCTCTGTACTCCTGTATATAACCATCTATATACTGCAGAGTCCAAGTGTGACTGCTACCTCTGTACTCCTGTATATAACATCTATATACTGCAGAGTCCAGGTGTGACTGCTACCTCTGTACTCCTGTATATAACCATCTATATACTGCAGAGTCCAAGTGTGACTGCTACCTCTGTAATCCTGTATATAACCATCTATATACTGCAGAGTCCAGGTGTGACTGCTATCTCTGTACTCCTGTATATAACCAACTATATACTGCAGAGTCCAAGTGTGACTGCTACCTCTGTACTCCTGTATATAACCATCTGTATACTGCAGAGTCCAGGTGTGACTGCTACCTCTGTACTCCTGTAT
The DNA here is from genome assembly GCF_014858855.1 of Bufo gargarizans. Lineage (NCBI taxonomy): Eukaryota > Metazoa > Chordata > Amphibia > Anura > Bufonidae > Bufo > Bufo gargarizans. The sequence goes on along the minus strand of NC_058085.1, from coordinate 376,292,408 downwards.
ATAACCATCTGTATACTGCAGAGTCCAGGTGTGACTGCTACCTCTGTACTCCTGTATATAACCATCTATATACTGCAGAGTCCAGGTGTGACTGCTACCTCTGTAATCCTGTATATAACCAACTATATACTGCAGAGTTCAAGTGTGACTGCTACCTCTGTACTCCTGTATATAACCATCTATATACTGCAGAGTCCAAGTGTGACTGCTACCTCTGTACTCCTGTATATAACCATCTATATACTGCAGAGTCCAGGTGTGACTGCTACCTCTGTACTCCTGTATATAACCATCTGTATACTGCAGAGTCCAGGTGTGACTGCTACCTCTGTACTCCTGTATATAACCATCTATATACTGCAGAGTCCAGGTGTGACTGGCACCCCCCCATTATATCATCTGGAGCAGCCCCCCAGAGATCAGAGGAGGATCATAGCTCTGCTGTCCTATTATGTGGCTCCGCTCAGGGTGTTGGGGTGCCCCCCCATTATATCATCTGGAGGAGCCCCCCATGATCAGAGGTCAGGGTACTTGGGCGCTGGTCACAGCACATGGGGTACACTCTGGTGGGTGTGGGGCCTCCATGGGGCACAGTATGCACTCTGCAGTGACAGCAGGGGTTAACAGCAGCCCCTATACGGGGCACATGCACGGAGGGCGTCTGTTTTCCTGGCTGGGCGCCATCTTCATTAATGCGCGGGGGGAATCGGCCAATATTTCGAGGACCTCATATCTGAGTCTCGAGGAGCTGCGTTTACAACAGTTTTGCTATGTTGATGGGGCGGCAATAAGTCCTGGGAAATGTCAGCGCGTTCTGCGAGCAGCTGCGCCAAATCCGCCTGGCTTGTTAAAGCAACAAGACAATCTGGTGGTCAGAATGGGCCGGGATCCCCCCATTAATATATTCCCTGCGCCCCCTGAGACCCCGCGGCCTCCAAACTCATCACCAGCCAATAAAGCATTGCGCCATGTACGGGGAGGGTCAGAACGCGTCTATAGGGCGTGATAGTTACAGGCCGGCGTGTGGAGCTGCCATAGTCTATAATGGGTGCGGGGGCCACAATGCCATTCTGTGTGGCCCCCAGGACACATCTTGATAGGTCAGAATAAGGCCCCTTGCACACAACGGTATGTATTTTGCGGTCTGCAAAAACGGATCCACAAAAAATATCGATGACGTCCGTGTGCATTGCGTATTTTGCGGAACGGAACAGCCGGCCCCTAATAGAACAGTCCGATCCTTGTCCGTTATGCGGACAATAATAGGACATGTTCTATTTTATTTATGGAACGGAAATACAGAAACGGAAGGCACATGGAGTACCGTCCTTTTTTTGCGGACCCATTGAAATGAATCGTTCTGTATACGGTCTGCAAAAAAAACTTAACGGACAAGGAATGAAAATACGTTCATGTGCAAGAGGCGTCAGGCCTTTTTTTCCGTTTACGTTCCCTTTTTTGCGTTTTGTATACGGAATCATTCATTTCAATGGATCCACAAAAAAATGGAAGGTACTCCGTATGTCTTCCGTTTCCGTAATTCCCTTCTGTTCAAACATAGAACATGCCCTAATATTACCCACAAATAACGATCAGTGGCTCCATTCAAGTCAATGGCTCCGCAAAAAAAAACGGAATACACACGGAATGCATCCATATGTCTTCCGTATACGTTCCGTTTTTTGCGGAACCATCTATTGAAAATGTTATGCCCAGCCCAATGTTTTTATGTACTTACTGTTTAAACATTATTGTATGCTTCCAGTTCCGTTTGCGATCTGCAAAAAACGGATCACAAACGGAAACCAAACAGAAAAACGGAACAGCAAAATGTAACAGGGGGCGGTCTCCATGAGGGGCAGCTGTACAGGGGGCGGTCTCCATGAGGGGCAGCTGTACAGGGGGCGGTCTCCATGAGGGGCAGCTGTACAGGGGGCAGTCTCCGTGAGGGGCAGCTGTACAGGGGGCGGTCTCCATGAGGGGCAGCTGTACAGGGGGCAGTCTCCGTGAGGGGCAGCTGTACAGGGGGCAGGTCTCCATGAGGGGCAGCTGTACAGGGGGCAGGTCTCCATGAGGAGACAGCAGATAGGGGGAGGAGTTACATTAGGAGGCTGTCTCTAGAGGTGAAGCCTGTCTGTGTGGAAGGCGTTACCAGATGAGGAAGGAGTCTTGGAATATAATAATCTATAGAACATCACTGGTTTCTACACGGATCAGCCATATCATTAAAACCCCCTGCCTCAGTGTGCACCCCTATCGTAGACTCCATATGAGCGGCGCCGTCGTCCAGACGTCACGGCTGCTTCCACCAATCACCTCCGAGTAAGGACCGTCCACTGGTCACCTGACCCCTCCCCTCAGAGGAGTCAGTGAGGGGCTGAGCGGCGGCCATAACACTGCAGCACAGCTCACTGCCTCAGTCAGCGGGGGAGGGGTGAGTCGGGCCCCACAGACACAGGGCCCTCTGTCTCCCTCCCCTACAGACACAGGGGCCACTGCCCCCCCCCACAGACACAGGGGCCACTGCCCCCGCCCCACAGACACAGGGCCCACTCCCCCCCCCCCCACAGACACGGCCCCCCCCCCCCCCCCCCCACAGACACAGGGCCCACCCCCCCCCCCACAGACACAGGGCCCACCCCCCCCACAGACACAGGGCCCACCCCCCCCCCACAGACACAGGGCCTACTCCCCCCCCCCCCCACAGACACAGGGCCCACTGCCCCCGCCCCCACAGACACAGGGCCCACCCCCACAGACACAGGGCCCACTGTCGTCGTCCCCCACAGACACAGGGCCCACCCCCACAGACACAGGGCCCACTGTCGTCGTCCCCCACAGACACAGGGGCCACTGCCCCCCCCCCCCTACAGACACAGGACCCACTCCCCCCCCCACCGTCACAGGGCCTACTCCCCCCCACAGACACAGGGCCCACTGCCCCCACAGACACAGGGCCCACTGTCCCCGCCCCCACAGACACAGGGCCCACCCCCACAGACACAGGGCCTCCCCCCCCCCCACATACACAGGGCCCACTGCCCCCGCCCCCACAGACACAGGGCCGACCCCCACAGACACAGGGCCCACTGCCCCCCCCTACAGACACAGGGCCCACTCCCCCCCCCCACAGACACAGGGCCCACTGCCCCCCCCTACAGACACAGGGCCCACTCCCCCCCCCCCACAGACACAGGGCCCACTCCCCCCCACAGACACAGGGCCCACTGCCCCCCCCCCCCACAGACACAGGGCCCACTGTCCCCCCCCCCCACAGACACAGGGCCCACTGTCCCCCCCTCACAGACACAGTGCCCACTGTCCCCCCCACAGACACAGGGGCCACTGTCCCCCCCTCACAGACACAGTGCCCACTGCCCCCCTCAACAGACACAGGGCCCACTGTCCCCCCCCCCCACACACAGACACAGGGGCCACTGTCCCCCACACAGACACAGGGGCCACTGTCCCCCCACAGACACAGTGCCCACTGCCCCCCCCCCACAGACACAGTGCCCACTGCCCCCCCCCCCCACAGACACAGGGGCCACTGTCCCCCCCCCCACAGACACAGTGCCCACTGCCCCCCCCCCCCCACAGACACAGGGCCCACTGTCCCCCCCACAGACACAGGGGCCACTGTCCCCCCCACAGACACAGGGGCCACTGTCCCCCACACAGACACAGGGGCCACTGTCCCCCCACAGACACAGTGCCCACTGTCCCCCCCCCCCACAGACACAGTGCCCACTGCCCCCCCCCCCCCCAGACACAGGGGCCACTGTCCCCCCCCCCCCACAGACACAGTGCCCACTGCCCCCCCCCCCACAGACACAGGGCCCACTGTCCCCCCCACAGACACAGTGCCCACTGTCCCCCCCAGACACTGGGCCCACTGTCGTCGTCCCCCCACAGACACAGGGGCCACTGTCCGCCTCCCCCCCACAGACACAGTGGCCACAGTGCCCACTGCCCCCCCCCCCACAGACACAGTGCCCACTGCCCCCCCCCCACAGACACAGTGGCCACTGTCCCCCCCACAGACACAGTGCCCACTGTCCCCCCCCCCCCCCCCGACACAGTGCCCACTCCCCCCCCCCCCACAGACACAGTGGCCACTGTCCCCCCCACAGACACAGTGCCCACTGTCCCCCCCCCCCCCGACACAGTGCCCACTGTCCCCCCCACAGACACTGGTCCCACTGTCCCCCCCCCCCACAGACACAGTGCCCACTGTCCCCCCCCCCCCGACACAGTGCCCACTGTCCCCCCCACAGACACTGGTCCCACTGTCCCCCCCCCCACAGACACAGGGCCCACTGTCCCTTCCGCTGTTAGAATGCTTGTAAGAGACTGAGAAGAATCAGTGGGTCCTCGTCCACTGGCACGGCATGCTGGGATTTGTAGTTCCCCTCTTCACACAGGTTGCAGAGCAGGTGACACAAGCCTTTGGAGATCTGCCTGGTTGTCAGGGGGTTCCAGGGCCCCCGGGAGCCGCTGCCGGCAGCAGATGTCGCCTGTTGTTTTCGTGTGGCGCTCAGAAAGCTTTTTTATTCATTACAGCTCTGTTTGTGTGGAGGCGGCACATATGGAGCGCTGCCAGCTCCGCACTAGATTGTAAGCTCTTGTGACCAGCCACAACAGCTGGCACCCTCAGGACGCCTGCACACGCTGTGGAATCCGTCAGGTTTTTCCCAGTATACAGCACCAGTAGACATCACGGATTGTGTCCGTGCGGAGATCGACCCGCCGTGTCCGTCACGTCTTTTCCTATGAAGGCGCGATATGCCGTAAAACCGCATCAAATCCACAAGTTAGAAATCCGCTGCAGAAACGCACAGAAATCTGCAGATCTGATGCGCGGGAAAGAATGTAAAACACCGGTAGATGACCCCCAACCCTTAAAGGGGTCGTCCAGGCTCAGAGCTTGATGGGGGAGGAGGGGTCATATTCACCCCTTTCAGGCCGCCCTTCAGTGATAAGGCTGAAGTGTGAACTAGGCCTAAGGGGTTTTCCTCTGGATGGATCATTGACACCTGGGACCCCCACGATCAGCTGAGATCTCCACAGCCTTCTCCCCGCTCACCAAGCACAGCGCCACACATTGTATAGTGGCCGTGCTCGGTATTGCACTCGGCCCCATTGAAGTGAATACGATGGTTGGCAGGGGTCTCGGATGTCGGACCCCCACCGATCCTGAGGGTAGGTCCTTAGTATAATACTCTGGAACACTGCTTTAAACTTAATTCTCACAGCTGAGGGCTTGTTACAGTGTATCAGTCACTGGCCAAATTTCCCCTAATACTTTGTTACCATGTATCAGTCTGTTTACTTCACTGACTGGATACAAGTGTAGCAAACTCTCTGCTGTGAGAATAGGAATGCTTCTATTCACTGACAGTAACATCTTTCCTCACCTCCCACCCCCAATGAGAATGTTGACAGTGATGATGAGAGGAGTAGTGCTGCCCGGCGATCCTTCTAATCTTCCAGGGTTATATTTCCGTTAGTTAATCTCAAGGTGCTGGACCTATCACCATGGAAACATAAGAATGGCGCTTTCCTGCCGCGGCCCTTCTTCTGACTAATTACGAAGTACTGAGAAGGTCAGTTCCAGGGGGTGACGACCGATCACAGAGACTCCAGAGAGGGACGCCGCAGCTCCTTGATCCAATTAGGACGCTCCTGCGCCGTCCCCAGGGCCTCATCCGTGTTTGTCACCGCGCCGATAGCTATTATTCATCTTTAGGTAGTTAGCCGAATCATTTGCGCTCTTCATTAACACAAATCACCTTATGGATTTCTAAACAGCGTTCATGGCCCGGCTAATGAGCCCCAGCAGAGCGGGAGGGGGAGGGGAGCAATCCAAAAATAAAGAGGCCACCGCCGCCTCCAATGTCACCAGTCACTAACATCAATCAGCAGCAATAAAGCCCTCAACAAGGAGCTCGTCAACGCCGGGTCCCCCAGAGACCAGGGCAATGAATACAGGCAGGTCACATGACACAGGAGGACGCAACAGGAACGAAATCCAGCGAACACACAGGAGAGTCACTGAGCAAAATGCAACTGAATTACACTGTGACTGGAGCTCATCCTCACCGATCACTAGAAGGATTCACTCTGTGACTGGAGCTCATCCTCACCGATCACTGGAAGGATTCACACTGTGACTGGAGCTCATCCTCACCGATCACTAGAAGGATTCACTCTGTGACTGGAGCTCATCCTCACCGATCACTGGAAGGATTCACACTGTGACTGGAGCTCATCCTCACCGATCACTGGAAGGATTCACACTGTGACTGGAGCTCATCCTCACCGATCACTAGAAGGATTCACATCTGTGACTGGAGCTCATCCTCACCGATCACTGGAAGGATTCACACTGTGACTGGAGCTCATCCTCACCGATCACTGGAAGGATTCACACTGTGACTGGAGCTCATCCTCACCGATCACTGGAAGGATTCACACTGTGACTGGAGCTCATCCTCACCGACCACTGGAAGGATTCACACTGTGACTGGAGCTCATCCTCACCGATCACTGGAAGGATTCACATTGTGACCGGAGCTCATCCTCACCGATCACTGGAAGGATTCACACTGTGACTGTAGCTCATCCTCACCGATCACTGGAAGGATTCACACTGTGACTGGAGCTCATCCTCACCGATCACTGGAAGGATTCACACTGTGACTGGAGCTCATCCTCACCGATCACTGGAAGGATTCACACTGACTGGAGCTCATCCTCACCGATCACTGGAAGGATTCACACTGTGACTGGAGCTCATCCTCACCGATCACTGGAAGGATTCACTCTGTGACTGGAGCTCATCCTCACCGATCACTGGAAGGATTCACATTGTGACCGGAGCTCATCCTCACCGATCACTGGAAGGATTCACACTGTGACTGTAGCTCATCCTCACCGATCACTGGAAGGATTCACACTGTGACTGTAGCTCATCCTCACTGATCACTGGAAGGATTCACACTGTGACTGTAGCTCATCCTCACCGATCACTGGAAGGATTCACACTGTGACTGTAGCTCATCCTCACCGATCACTGGAAAGATTCACACTGTGACTGGAGCTCATCCTCACCGATCACTGGAAGGATTCACTCTGTGACTGGAGCTCATCCTCACCGATCACTGGAAGGATTCACATTGTGACCGGAGCTCATCCTCACCGATCACTGGAAGGATTCACACTGTGACTGGAGCTCATCCTCACTGATCACTGGAAGGATTCACACTGTGACTGTAGCTCATCCTCACCGATCACTGGAAGGATTCACACTGTGACTGTAGCTCATCCTCACCGATCACTGGAAAGATTCACACTGTGACTGGAGCTCATCCTCACCAATCACTGGAAGGATTCACACTGTGACTGGAGCTCATCCTCACCGATCACTGGAAGGATTCGCACTGTGACTGGAGCTCATCCTCACCGATCACTGGAAGGATTCACACTGTGACCGGAGCTCATCCTCACCGATCACTGGAAGGATTCACACTGTGACTGGAGCTCATCCTCACCGATCACTGGAAGGATTCACACTGTGACTGGAGCTCATCCTCACCGATCACTGGAAGGATTCACACTGTGACTGGAGCTCATCCTCATCTATCACTGGAAGGATTCACACTGTGACTGGAGCTCATCCTCACCTATCACTGGAAGGATTCACACTGTGACTGGAGCTCATCCTCACCTATCACTGGAAAGATTCACACTGTGACTGGAGCTCATCCTCACCGATCACTGGAGGGATTCACACTGTGACTGGAGCTCATCCTCACCGATCACTAGAAGGATTCACACTGTGACTGGAGCCCTCACTGATCACTGGAAAGATTCACACTGTGACTGGAGCTCATCCTCACCTATCACTGGAAAGATTCACACTGTGACTGGAGCTCATCCTCACCGATCACTGGAGGGATTCACACTGTGACTGGAGCTCATCCTCACCTATCACTGGAAGGATTCACACTGTGACTGTCGCTCATCCTCACTGATCACTGGAAGGATTCACACTGTGACCGGAGCTCATCCTCACTAATCACTGGAAGGATTCACACTGTGACTGGAGCTCATCCTCACTGATCACTGGAAGGATTCACACTGTGACTGAAACTCATCCTCACCGATCACTGGAAGGATTCACACTGTGACCGGAGCTCATCCTCACTGATCACTGGAAGGATTCACACTGTGACCGGAGCTCATCCTCACTGATCACCGGAAGGATTCACACTGTGACTGGAGCTCATCCTCACCGATCACTAGAAGGATTCGCACTTGTACTGGAGCTCATCCTCACCGATCACTGGAAGGATTCACACTGTGACCGGAGCTCATCCTCACCGATCACTGGAAGGATTCACACTGTGACCGGAGCTCATCCTCACCGATCACTTGAAAGATTCACGCTGTGACTGGAGCTCATCCTCACCGATCACTGGAAGGATTCACACTGTGACTGGAGCTCATCCTCACCGATCACTGGAAGGATTCACACTGTGACTGGAGCTCATCCTCACCGATCACTGGAAGGATTCACACTGTTTCTGGAGCTCATCCTCACCGATCACTGGAAGGATTCACACTGTTTCTGGAGCTCATCCTCACCGATCACTGGAAGGATTTACACTGTGACTGGAGCTCATCCTCACCGATCACTGGAAAGATTCACACTGTGACTGGAGCTCATCCTCACCGATCACTGGAAGGATTCACACTGTGACTGGAGCTCATCCTCACCGATCACTAGAAGGATTCACACTGTGACTGGAGCTCATCCTCACCGATCACTGGAAAGATTCACACTGTTTCTGGAGCTCACCCTCACCTATCACTGTTGGCCCTCACCCCACACACCACATTTTGCTGTACTCGCTATACAGCAGCATGTACCTCTCACATCAAGGGCCTCCAGGTGACGTCTCCTCCGATATAGAGCTTCTCATCATCTTCTCCATTCGGTCCGGACATCTCTCAGCCGCTCCTCGTCTCTGCAGAGTGTGACACACGGACATCTTAGCTTCCTCACATTTCTATCATCATCCCCCAACCTGGAGCCCCCACAGCGTTATCCTGCTGCTCGATGGGCCGCCCAAAACCCCAAATACTATCCTGAAGAAGTATCAGTGCCCCCATAATAATACTGCCCCTCATAGTCCCACCAATAGCAATTCCTTTTTAGAATGCCCCCATTAGTAATACTGCCCCCTACAGTGCCCCCATTAGTAGAAGTGCCCTCCAATATTAATAATACCCTCACAGACCCCTCAGTACTAATAAGGCCCCCTTTTGTCCCCCCAGTTGTAATAAAGCTCTCTACAGACCCCCCCCCCCAGTAGTAATAAGGCCCCCATAGTGCTCTTAGTAGATATAATGCAGATCTATAAGTCCCTCCTATAGAGCCCCCAGTAGTAATAAGAATGCCTAATGTCCCCTAGATTTGCAGTGCCCCCTGTAATTTCTCCCTTCACCCTACAGTCCCATGTAAATAACATCCCCCTCGATCTACACTCCCCTCCAAAATACAGTCCCATGTAAATAACATCAGCTCCTCCCCGGCCGCCTTCAACAAACAGTCCCAAGTAAATAAATAATATCACCCCCTCCCCAGCCGCCTCCAACATGCAATCCCATGTAAACTTCACCCCCTCAACATTCAGTCCCATGCAACTAACATCACTCCCTCCCACAGCTTCCATCAACATACAGTCCCATGTAAATAACATCACTCCCTCCCCAGCCCCCTCCGACATACAGTCCCCAGCCCCCTCTCCATTGTGCCCAAGTAGTTTGTATAGGCCCTTGTATGGTGCCCCAGTAGTTGACTCTTTATGGCTGGGTTTGAGGTGACCACAACTGTACTCTGGGTCCTCCGGACACCGTCGAGGTGTCACCACATGTTGCTGCTCTCCGGAAGGGATGGTAAGGCGTGGCGCTCCCCAATGGGAAATAAATCAGAGAGTCAGGGACTGCAGTAACCAGTGTGCTTCTTTACTGAAGGAATTCAGGTGCAAAAAAATACAGGTGTGGCATAGGGATGGCTCTCCAGTCTCCTCCCTGAGATGAGGCACAGGTCTGGCTTCTCCAGTCTCCTCCCTGAGATGAGGCATAGGGCTGACTTCTCTAGTCTCCTCCCTGAGATGAGGCATAGGGCTGACTTCTCTAGTCTCCTCCCGGAGATGTGGCATAGGTCTGGCTTCTCCAGTCTCCTCCCTGAGACGAGGCATAGGTCTGGCTTCTCTAGTCTCCTCCCTGAGATGAGGCATAGGGCTGGCTTCTCCAGTCTCCTTCCTAGGACCAGGCATAGGGCTGGCTTCTCTAGTCTCCTCCCTGAGATAAGGCATAGGTCTGGCTTCTCCAGTCTCCTCCCTGAGATGAGACATAGGGCTGGCTTCTCCAGTCTCCTCCCTGAGATGAGGCATAGGGCTGGCTTCTCCAGTCTCCTGAGATGAGGCATAGGGCTGGCTTCTCCAGTCTCCTCCCTGAGATGAGACATAGGGCTGGCTTCTCCAGTCTCCTCCCTGAGATGAGGCATAGGGCTGGCTTCTCCAGTCTCCTGAGATGAGGCATAGGGCTGGCTTCTCCAGTCTCCTCCCTGAGATGAGACATAGGGCTGGCTTCTCCAGTCTCCTCCCTGAGATGAGGCATAGGGCTGGCTTCTCCAGTCTCCTGAGATAAGGCATAGGGCTGGCTTCTCCAGTCTCCTCCCTGGGATGAGACATAGGGCTGGCTTCTCCAGTCTCCTCCCTGAGATGAGGCATAGGGCTGGCTTCTCCAGTCTCCTGAGATGAGGCATAGGGCTGGCTTCTCCAGTCTCTTCCCTGAGACGAGGCATAGGGCTGGCTTCTCCAGTCTCCTCCCTGGGATGAGACATAGGGCTGGCTTCTCCAGTCTCCTCCCTGAGATGAGGCATAGGGCTGGCTTCTCCAGTCTCCTCCCTGGGATGAGACATAGGGCTGGCTTCTCCAGTCTCCTCCCTGAGATGAGGCATAGGGCTGGCTTCTCCAGTCTCCTGAGATGAGGCATAGGGCTGGCTTCTCCAGTCTCTTCCCTGAGACGAGGCATAGGGCTGGCTTCTCCAGTCTCCTCCCTGGGATGAGACATAGGGCTGGCTTCTCCAGTCTCTTCCCTGAGATGAGGCATAGGGCTGGCTTCTCCAGTCTCCTCCCTGGGATGAGACATAGGGCTAGCTTCTCCAGTCTCCTCCCTGAGATGAGGCATAGGGCTGGCTTCTCCGGTCTCCTCCCTGGCAGAAGAAGTGTTTGATGCTGAGGAAAGGCCTGAGCTAGCTGTCCCTCTTTCTCTTCAGAAGGCTGATACCCTGGTCCAAGGCTGGTGATCCATGGTCTGTGGCAGAGCATCCCCGTCTCAGCATCTTCTTCGAGGTGTCAAGGTGTCACCACATGTTGCTGCTCTCCGGAAGGGATGGTAAGGCGTGGCGCTCCCCAATGGGAAATAAATCAGAGAGTCAGGGACTGCAGTAACCAGTGTGCTTCTTTACTGAAGGAATTCAGGTGCAAAAAAATACAGGTGTGGCATAGGGATGGCTCTCCAGTCTCCTCCCTGAGATGAGGCACAGGTCTGGCTTCTCCAGTCTCCTCCCTGAGATGAGGCATAGGGCTGACTTCTCTAGTCTCCTCCCTGAGATGAGGCATAGGGCTGACTTCTCTAGTCTCCTCCCGGAGATGTGGCATAGGTCTGGCTTCTCCAGTCTCCTCCCTGAGACGAGGCATAGGTCTGGCTTCTCTAGTCTCCTCCCTGAGATGAGGCATAGGGCTGGCTTCTCCAGTCTCCTTCCTAGGACCAGGCATAGGGCTGGCTTCTCTAGTCTCCTCCCTGAGATAAGGCATAGGTCTGGCTTCTCCAGTCTCCTCCCTGAGATGAGACATAGGGCTGGCTTCTCCAGTCTCCTCCCTGAGATGAGGCATAGGGCTGGCTTCTCCAGTCTCCTGAGATGAGGCATAGGGCTGGCTTCTCCAGTCTCCTCCCTGAGATGAGACATAGGGCTGGCTTCTCCAGTCTCCTCCCTGAGATGAGGCATAGGGCTGGCTTCTCCAGTCTCCTGAGATGAGGCATAGGGCTGGCTTCTCCAGTCTCCTCCCTGAGATGAGACATAGGGCTGGCTTCTCCAGTCTCCTCCCTGAGATGAGGCATAGGGCTGGCTTCTCCAGTCTCCTGAGATAAGGCATAGGGCTGGCTTCTCCAGTCTCCTCCCTGGGATGAGACATAGGGCTGGCTTCTCCAGTCTCCTCCCTGAGATGAGGCATAGGGCTGGCTTCTCCAGTCTCCTGAGATGAGGCATAGGGCTGGCTTCTCCAGTCTCTTCCCTGAGACGAGGCATAGGGCTGGCTTCTCCAGTCTCCTCCCTGGGATGAGACATAGGGCTGGCTTCTCCAGTCTCCTCCCTAAGATGAGGCATAGGGCTGGCTTCTCCAGTCTCCTCCCTGGGATGAGACATAGGGCTAGCTTCTCCAGTCTCCTCCCTGAGATGAGGCATAGGGCTGGCTTCTCCGGTCTCCTCCCTGGCAGAAGAAGTGTTTGATGCTGAGGAAAGGCCTGAGCTAGCTGTCCCTCTTTCTCTTCAGAAGGCTGATACCCTGGTCCAAGGCTGGTGATCCATGGTCTGTGGCAGAGCATCCCCGTCTCAGCATCTTCTTCTGGTTACTCAGTAGTGTGGCAGAGTCTCCTCTTCTAAGCACTGATCCCTAAGTGCAGATCACTAGGATATACTCCCTATATACAGTTTCTAGCTGAACTAGAAACTTCTAGTGGGTGGGGTGGAGAAACTCAGCACAAACAAATACAATGTTACAACTCCCGTCTACTTCAGATTTTTAGACATAATGACAGCTAAACTAGACACTCAAAAGGTCAGTCTGTCTGGTGTTGGTGGTAAACTAGGCTGGCTTTTTCACACAAAAAGATGATTTTCTTTAAACCCCATTGCAGCTGTGCAAAATTATAATTAGCTAGAAAGTCCTTTCCACAGTACCATGCAAATACAGTTCACATGAGCAGCAAATATATGACAACAAACATAAAAAAAAGCAGTTAAACAGTATAAGTCAATGTAAGTTAACCCTGTAAAGTGAAATAAAGTAAGCAGTGATCACTTTGCATAGGGGAAACAGGGAAAAATGCTAATAAATGTCCAGACTTGAAAGTACCCCCCCTCCAGGGCACTACACTCTCCCATAAGTGTGGTATCCCCAACACAGTCAGGACTACTTAAGAAAGAAGATTTGTGTAACTGGCACTGACTATGTAAATAGGGTTTGAGACAGTCCAGCTCTAGGGTGCAGGTTCTTTAATGTGACAAACTAGATTCCGCCTGGGCTTAGTAGTCAACAACAATTAGGCTTGCTTTTTTTCACTTTTGATTGATGAGCTGAACAGAATAGCAGGTACTGTGGTCAGGTCACAGATCTAGGACATGTAGAGCCCAACGCTCCTCTACTCTTTCACTGGCTCTCTGGTAGTCATCTGCACCTGCAGCAAAATGACTCGAAAGGACATTATTAACTGGACCAAACCAATTATTAGACCGGCAAACAGTACCACCAACATAGTCATCATGTACAATATACACGGTGTACATGAGAATAAGCCCTTTCACAGCGTGGTGGCTATGTCTGGCTTCATTCTGACCCCTTTTCACTTAACCCTCTATAGGGCTGACCTTCACGCCTTCTATCACAGCTGGTAATATACTACTCTTCCCTGGCTGAATGGGATCAGTACACGGCCTTTGACATAGCTCGCAGCAAGACAATGTTTTTTCATAGAATGTAAAGATCAGCAGCAGCATCAAGAATGCACAGCATCCTAGAAGAGCCATCCACATCTCCCAAGAAGACTTCATTAGAAGCACAGGTGTAGTCATACAGTCAAAAAATTAAATTTCTCGACAAGTGCAGTTCTGGCCCATAAATCCCATAACAGAGATGTGGGGGGGAGCACCTACTCTGGGTATCTGGCTGGTTTGATATGTTTGGTGGCTCGTTCGGATCTCATGGGCTGTGCATCGATCACAGGATCGGAAAAAGCAATATTAGTGACCTTGGCGATGGAACCACAAGGTTCAGGAACATCAGACTTAGGTAATGACATTTTTTGTATCATCCACCATTCTAGATAACCAGTTACAGGGAGTCTCACTGACCGTAGCTGGTTTTAACTTAAGTTCCGGTAATACTTTTTTCAGTTGGTACATTTTCTTGAGACGTAGGAGTTTCTTCCCCAAGTTCCTTGGCTAAGCACAGCTTCCATTGATTCCAGTGTACAGTTTTTAGGTTCTCATCACCCTGTTTATCTGATAGGTTTCAGCAGTTGGTATGGCTTTGATCTCGTAGGGCAATTTTTTCTCAGTTTGTTTGACCTGTGCTGTTTTCGTAAACCTACGTGATCTCCTACACATAGTGGTTTAGCCTCAGCTTCGGCGTTGTAGTCGTCCATGTGTTTCTGTGGAGCCTCCTGGGTTCTTTCATTGTTTTTTTGTTGGATCATTTTGAGGCGCCTCAGTTGCTTTTTTCCCCAGTCAGTTTATGGTAACGGGTTGTTATCATGGTCAGTCGGCACACTAAGCGATATGTCGGCCGCCAGCTCTTGTATCCAGACATTAATGTATAGGGGGCTTGTTTGGTTGAACAGTGTGGTGTATGGTTATACAGCAAAGTCAGCTTAGATACCCATGTCGGCCATTTTTCTTTCTCACACTCTGGCAATTTACGCAATAGATTTTTTTATGTTTTGGTTCATTTTTTCACATAACCCATTGCATTGTGGGTGATGGGCAGTCTACGTATTATTTATATTATACAATGTGCACATTTCTTGGAATAACTGTGACTCAAATGCTGAACTCTGGTCGGTCAGAGTCTTTTCTGGTGATCTGTTGACCTCAATAAACCTCTGTTCAAACACGTCCACAGTGGTTTGTGCTGATGAGTCTCTTACTGGTATCACCATGCATACTGGCTATAATGGTCAATGATTGTTAGAGCGTACACATCCCCATCTCAGCTGGGTCTTAATTTAACATGGTCCAAGGCAACAAGCTCAAATGGCCTCTGACTCTCAATTGGGCGCAGTGGTGCTTTTTGTTTGGGCTAGTGATCTCTATTGATGGCACAGATAGGACACTCGATGGGCATCCTGTCTGTGTACTACAATCTGAATAATATGGTCATGTGTAAGAAGATCAATAGTGTGACATTTGAGCTGACCCTTCTCATAAAATAAGCTTTACCTCTTTCTAAGCAGTTTGAGGACCTCAGAGTTGGCGGTTTCTCTCTGATGTTTGAGGACCTCAGGGTCGGCGGTTAATCTCCAATGTGGGGGGCGGCTTTAACCAGTTTGTAGTATAGTCCATAGTTCCTGGAGCACTGCTTTCATGTTGTAATTGGGTACAATCTATTCTGGCTGCTTATGGATGGACAGGATTTTGTTGACTGGCCTCTCAGGCAGTGATGGTATCCTGCATCAGCCCCAAAGTGAAAAAGGCTGGCATTTCAATGTCCTCCCAGTAGTCATCAGGCAGGTTGGCTGGTATACAGTTTCAGAATCTCATATGTTGCTGGTTCCCCTCAAATACGGGCTGTGGCGTTCCTGTAGTTACCACTGACTGTCCTTATTCAGTGGGCCTGGATCCCCGATAACATACCATGCTGGCACTGGACTGGATCCTGTTTGTGACGCCAAATTGCAGTGGCCAGGTTTGGGATGGCCCTAAAGCTGCACAGGGTCCCTCAGACACTGTTGAGGTGTCACCACGTGTTGCTGCTTTCCAGAAGGTAAGGTGTGGTGCATCCAAATGGGAAATCAGTCCAGAGAGTCAGGGTCTGCAGTAAACCAGTTCTTTACTGGAGGAATTCAGGTGCAAAATAATACAGGCGAGGCATAGGGCTGGCTTCTCCGGTCTCCTCCCTGAGATGAGGCATAGGGCTGGCTTTTCCAGTCTCCTCCCTGAGATGAGGCATAGGGCTGGCTTCTCCAGTCTCCTCCCTGAGATGAGGCATAGGGCTGGCTTCTCCAGTCTCCTCCCTGAGATGAGGCATAGGGCTGGCTTCTCCAGTCTCCTCCCTGAGATGAGGCATAGGGCTGGCTTCTCCAGTCTCCTCCCTGAGATGTGGCATAGGGCTGGCTTCTCCAGTCTCCTCCCTGAGATGAGGCATAGGGCTGGCTTCTCCAGTCTCCTCCCTGAGATGAGGCATAGGGCTGGCTTCTCCAGTCTCCTCCCTGAGATGAGGCATAGGGCTGGCTTCTCCAGTCTCCTCCCTGAGATGAGGCATAGGGCTGGCTTCTCCAGTCTCCTCCCTGAGATGAGGCATAGCTCTGGATTCTCCAGTCTCCTCCCTGAGATGAGGCATAGGTCTGGATTCTCCAGTCTTCTCCCTGAGATGAGGCATAGGTCTGGCTTCTACAGTCTTCTCCCTGAGATGAGGCATAGGGCTTGCTTCTCCAGTCTCCTCCCTGAGATGAGGCATAGGTCTGGATTCTCCAGTCTCCTCCCTGAGATGAGGCATAGGTCTGGCTTCTCCAGTCTCCTCCCTGAGATGAGGCATGGGTCTGGCTTCTCCAGTCTCCTCCCTGAGATGAGGCATAGGTCTGGCTTCTCCAGTCTCCTCCCTGAGATGAGGCATAGGTCTAGCTTCTCCAGTCTCCTCCCTGAGATGTGGCATAGGGCTGGCTTTTCCAGTCTCCTCCCTGAGATGAGGCATAGGTCTGGCTTCTCCAGTCTCCTCCCTGAGATGAGGCATAGGGCTGGCTTCTCCAGTCTCCTCCCTGAGATGAGGCATAGGTCTGGCTTCTACAGTCTTCTCCCTGAGATGAGACATAGGGCTGGCTTCTCCAGTCTCTTCCTGGCAGAAACACAATTGGAGGGGGGGGGGGGGGGGTGTACTGTGTCAGTAGACAAAAGTGATACCTTCTGGCGCAAAGACACGACCTCAGTGGATATGTCTAGGATCTTTTATTGGTAAATGACAATGCGTTTCGGAGTCAATATACTCCTTTTTCAAGTCTAAAAGGTCAAAAAGTTAATAAAAAGGACAAATTGGTACCTAAAAAGGAACATATGTAAAAAAAAAGGTTGTATAGAACAATACATAAATATGTAAAGAAGATTTAAAAGTATTTTAAAAGTATATAGATACATATTGCAGTATGAAGAAAGAGAATAAATAATTAAAATACTATCAATGAAATACTATGATGTAGTCAGATATGATAAAAACTAATAAAATATATTCATACATCCACATCCACTATATGGTGCTAAAAAAGGCATAGGACGGCTGACATTAATGGGATGTATTAGGTAAAGGTTCCCATTAGTTTTATTTTTAAAAAATGTTTAAATAAATATACGTACAGTACAGACCAAAAGTTTGGACACAGCTTCTCATTCAAAGAGTTTTCTTTATTTCCATGACTATGACAATTGTAGATTCACACTGAAGGCATCAAAACTATGAATTAACACATGTGGAATTATATACATAACAAAAAAGTGTGAAACAACTGAAAATATGTCATATTCTAGGTTCTTCACAGTAGCCACCTTTTGCTGTGATTACTGCTTTGCACACTCTTGGCATTCTCTTGATGAGCTTCCAGAGGTAGTCACCTGAAATGGTCTTCACTTCACAGAGGTAGTCAACTTAAATGGTCCGTAGAGGGGTTGCCAGCCTCCATAAGAGATGACAAGATGTGGTGGCTTGAGGCAGGCCTCTGGGCTGGTTGACTTTTGGAGGTAGAGGGCGATACCGTGACTTACTTGGAGTCGTCAGTGGGGGGAAGCAGGGGAGGAATGGGGATAGGTTCAGCTGCGGCATGTGCTTCAAGGGCAGGGCTAATATACCCATTTTTTGACGATGGGCAGATTCACTTGGAGGTTTCCTTCTGTTGCTGTTGATAAAAGTGTTCTTTTGGTGATGTGTTCTGGTGGCAGTGTTTCGATCAGGTAGGTGTGAGGATGTTAGAGGTATATTAGGTGGATGGGTGGCCCGATGTTGGACTCTTGGGGTTGAGTGAATGTTTGTAATGAATTGGATGTAGACCGACCAATGTTATGGGGTGGTAATGTGGAAGAGTGAGGGTCAGGCATTTGTTGATTGTTTTGACTATTTAACCAGAATTTGATATTATTAGTGTGGAAATCAGTCCTATCCCCATTTAATTTGAAGGATTTGGTTTCAATGGTTTCTTCTTCATATTGGAGGACTGTAGTGATGATGAGCCGATTGCATTTGATAAAGTCGTTATGTGTTGAATACTGAGCTAGATTAGCCACATGTTCCTGGCAGAAGAAGGGTTTGATGCTGGGGAAAGGCCTGAGCTAGCTGTCCCTCTCTCTCAGAAGGCTGGTACCCTGGCCAAAGGCTGGAGGCCCATGGTCTGTGGCAAAGTATCCCCATCTCAGAGTCTTCTTCTGATCACTCAGTAGTCTGGCATGAGTCTTCCCCTCCAAGCACTGGTCCCTAACTGCAGCACACTAGGGGCTCTGACTGCTGTCCTTATATATAGTTTCTAGCTAGACTGGAACCTTCTAGTGGGAGGGATGGCGTGGAGAGACTCAGCACAAGCAGATACAATGTTACACTTCCCGTCTCTCAAAGACTTACATTAGAGATTCAATGATTCTAAATGGCAATGACGCAGCCATTTCTCCAGACAAAAACAAGTTTCCAGACATAACAACAGAGCTAAAATCAGACATTCAAACGGTCCGGCTGTCTGGTTTTGGTGGTAAACAGTGGCTGAATTTTTCCCTACAAAACATGGTCTTCTATAACCCTATGGCAGCTGTGGAAAATTAACAGCTTCTTACTATTAGCTAGAAAGTCCCAAAAGTATCTCAGTGTTCATTAACCCTTTCCACATTGCTGAGCAAAGAAAATGCAAATTAGTGGCAAATATATGACAGCAAACATGCAGTTGCACAGTATTAAACATTAGAAGTCAGTGCAAGTTAACCCTTTAAAGTGAAATAAAGTAAGGAGTTGATGACTTTGCACAGGGAAAATAATCAAATGTCCAGAGTTCAAAGAAACCCTGCTACCGAGCGTTACAATAGGCCCCTCCATAGTGCCCCATTAATAGATATAGGCCCCTCCATATTGCCCTCATAGTTTATATAGGCCCCTCCATAGTGCTCCATAGTAGATATAGGCTCCTCCACAGTGCCCCAGCAGTTAATATACAGTAGGCCCCTCTATAAGGCCACAGTAGTTGATATAGGCCCCTCAATAGTTCCCCAATTGTTGATATAGGCCCCTATATAGTGCCCCAGTAGTTAACATAGGCCCCTCAATAGTCCCACAATAGTTGATATAGGTCCCTCCACAGTGCCACAGTTTCTATAGGCTCCTCTATAGTGTCACAATAGGTCATGTAGGCCCTTCTATAGTGCCCTAGTAGTTGATATAGGTTCCTCCATAGTGCTCCACTAGTTTATTTACAGTACAGACCAAAAGTTTGGACACACCTTCTCATTCAAAGAGTTTTCTTTATTTTTATGACTATAAAAATTGTAGATTCACACTGAAGGCATCAAAACTATGAATTAATACATGTGGAATTATATACATAACAAAAAAGTGTGAAACAACTGAAAATATGTCATATTCTAGGTTCTTCAAAGTAGCCACCTTTTGTTTTGATTACTGCTTTGCACACTCTTGGCATTCTCTTGATGAGCTCCAAGAGGTAGTCACCTGAAATGGTCTTCCAACAGTCTTGAAGGAGTTCCCAGAGATGCTTAGCACTTGTTGGCCCTTTTGCCTTCACTTTGCGGTCCAGCTCACCCCAAACCATCTCGATTGGGTTCAACTAAACGCAAACCGGATGGAATAGCATGCCGCTGCAAGATGCTGTGGTAGCCATGCTGGGTCAGTATGCCTTCATTTTTGAATAAATCCCCAACAGTGTCACCAGCAAAGCCCCCCCACACCATCACACCTTCTCCTCTATGCTTCACGGTGGGAACCAGGCATGTAGAGTCCATCCGTTCACCTTTTCTGCGTCGCACAAAGACACGGTGGTTGGAACCAAAGATCTCAAATTTGGACTCATCAGACCAAAGCACAGATTTCCACTGGTCTAATGTCCATTCCTTGTGTTCTTTAGCCCAAACAAGTCTCTTCTGCTTGTTGCCTGTCCTTAGTAGTGGTTTCCTAGCAGATCTTCTACCATGAAGGCCTGATTCACACAGTCTCCTCTTAACAGTTGTTCTAGAGATGTGTCTGCTGCTAGAACTCTGGGTGGCTTTTTTCTTGCCATAATACAAATTCTAACAGTCTATTCAGTAGGACTATCAGCTGTGCATCCACCTGACTTCTCCACAACGCAACTGATGGTCCCAACCCCATTTATAAGGCAAGAAATCCCACTTATTACACCTGACAGGGCACACCTGTGAAGTGAAAACCATTTCAGGTGACTACCTCTGGAAGCTCATCAAGAGAATGCCAAGAGTGTGCAAAGCAGTAATCAAAGCAAAAGGTGGCTACTGTGAAGAACCTAGAATATGACATATCTTCAGCTGTTTCACACTTGTTTGTTATGTATATAATTCCACATGTGATAATTCATAGTTTTGATGCCTTCAGTGTGAATCTACAATTGTCATAGTCATGAAAATAAAGAAAACTCTTTGAATGAGAAGGTGTGTCCAAACTTTTGGTCTGTACTGTAGGTCCATCTATAAAAACCCTATAGTTAATATAGGCCACTCTATAGTGCCCAAATAGTTTGTATAGGATCCTGTAGTTTGTGTGGGCCTCTCTATAGTGCCCCTGTAGTTTGTGTGGGCCCCTCTATAGTGCCCCTGTAGTTTATATAGGCCCCTCTATAGTGCCCCTGTAGTTTGTATAGACCCCTCTATAGTGCCCCTGTAGTTTGTATAGGCCCCTCTATGGTGCCCCTGTAGTTTGTATAGACCAGACCCCTCTATAGTGCCCCAGTAGTTTGTATAGGCCCCTCTAGTGCCCCTGTAGTTTAAATAGACCCCTCTATAGTGCACCTGTAGTTTGTATAGACCCCTCTATAGTGCCCCTGTAGTTTAAATAGACCCCTCTATAGTGCCCCTGTAGTTTGTATAGGCCCCTCTATAGGGCCCCTGTAGTTTGTATAGGCCCCTCTATAGTGCCCCTGTAGTTTGTATAGACCCCTCTATAGTGCACCTGTAGTTTGTATAGACCCCTCTATAGTGCCCCTGTAGTTTAAATAGACCCCTCTATAGTGCCCCTGTAGTTTGTATAGGCCCCTCTATAGGGCCCCTGTAGTTTGTATAGTCCCTTCTATAGTGCCCCTGTAGTTTGTATAGGCCCCTCTATAGTGCCCCTGTAGTTTGTATAGACCCCTCTATAGTGCCCCTGTAGTTTGTATAGGCCCCTCTATAGTGCCCCTGTAGTTTGTATAGACCCCTCTATAGTGCCCCTGTAGTTTGTATAGACCCCTCTATAGTGCCCCTGTAGTTTGTATAGACCCCTCTATAGTGCCCCAGTAGTTTGTATAGACCAGACCCCTCTATAGTGCCCCAGTAGTTTGTATAGGCCCCTCTATAGTGCCCCTGTAGTTTGTATAGGCCCCTCTTTAGTGCCGCTGTAGTTTGTGTGGGCCCCTCTATAGTGCCCCTGTAGTTTATATAGGCCCCTCTATAGTGCCCCTGTAGTTTGTATAGGCCCCTCTATGGTGCCCCTGTAGTTTGTATAGACCAGACCCCTCTATAGTGCCCCAGTAGTTTGTATAGGCCCCTCTATAGTGCCCCTGTAGTTTAAATAGACCCCTCTATAGTGCACCTGTAGTTTGTATAGGCCCCTCTATAGTGCACCTGTAGTTTGTATAGGCCCCTCTATAGTGCCCCTGTAGTTTAAATAGACCCCTCTATAGTGCCCCTGTAGTTTGTATAGGCCCCTCTATAGGGCCCCTGTAGTTTGTATAGACCCCTCTATAGTGCCCCTGTAGTTTGTATAGGCCCCTCTATAGTGCCCCTGTAGTTTGTATAGGCCCCTCTATAGTGCCCCTGTAGTTTGTATAGACCCCTCTATAGTGCACCTGTAGTTTGTATAGGCCCCTCTATAGTGCACCTGTAGTTTGTATAGGCCCCTCTATAGTGCCCCTGTAGTTTAAATAGACCCCTCTATAGTGCCCCTGTAGTTTGTATAGGCCCCTCTATAGGGCCCCTGTAGTTTGTATAGACCCCTCTATAGTGCCCCTGTAGTTTGTATAGGCCCCTCTATAGTGCCCCTGTAGTTTGTATAGGCCCCTCTATAGTGCCCCTGTAGTTTGTATAGACCCCTCTATAGTGCCCCTGTAGTTTGTATAGGCCCCTCTATAGTGCCCCTGTAGTTTGTATAGGCCCCTCTATAGTGCCCCTGTAGTTTGTATAGGCCCCTCTATAGTGCCCCTGTAGTTTGTATAGACCCCTCTATAGTGCCCCTGTAGTTTGTATAGACCCCTCTATAGTGCCCCTGTAGTTTAAATAGACCCCTCTATAGTGCCCCTGTAGTTTGTATAGGCCCCTCTATAGTGCCCCTGTAGTTTGTATAGGCCCCTCTATAGTGCCCCTGTAGTTTGTATAGACCCCTCTATAGTGCCCCAGTAGTTTGTATAGGCCCCTCTATAGTGCCCCTGTAGTTTGTATAGGCCCCTCTATAGTGCCCCTGTAGTTTGTATAGGCCCCTCTATAGTGCCCCTGTAGTTTGTATAGGCCCCTCTATAGTGCCCCTGTAGTTTGTATAGGCCCCTCTATAGTGCCCCTGTAGTTTGTATAGGCCCCTCTATAGTGCCCCTGTAGTTTGTATAGGCCCCTCTATAGTGCCCCTGTAGTTTGTATAGACCCCTCTATAGTGCCCCTGTAGTTTAAATAGACCCCTCTATAGTGCCCTATTAGCTTGTATAGACCCCTCTATAGTGCCCTATTAGTTTGTATAGACCCCTCTATAGTGCCCCTGTAGTTTGTATATGCCCCTCTATAGGGCCCCTGTAGTTTGTATAGGCCCCTTTATAGTGCCCCAGTAGTTTGTATAGACCCCTCTATAGTGCCCCTGTAGTTTGTATAGACCCCTCTATAGTGCCCCTGTAGTTTGTATTGGCCCCTCTATAGTGCCCCTGTAGTTTGTATAGGCCCCTCTATAGTGCCCTATAGTTTGTATAGACCCCTCTATAGTGCCCCTGTAGTTTGTATTGGCCCCTCTATAGTGCCCCTGTAGTTTGTATAGGCCCCTCTATGGTGCCCCTGTAGTTTGTATAGACCCCTCTATAGTGCCCCTGTAGTTTGTATAGGCCCCTCTATAGGCCCCTGTAGTTTGTATAGACCCCTCTATAGTGCCCCTGTAGTTTGTATAGACCCCTCTATAGTGCCCCTGTAGTTTAAATAGACCCCTCTATAGTGCCCCTGTAGTTTGTATTGGCCCCTCTATAGTGCCCCTGTAGTTTGTATAGGCCCCTCTATAGTGCCCCTATAGTTTGTATAGACCCCTCTATAGTGCCCCTGTAGTTTGTATTGGCCCCTCTATAGTGCCCCTGTAGTTTGTATAGGCCCCTCTATGGTGCCCCTGTAGTTTGTATAGGCCCCTCTATAGTGCCCCTGTAGTTTGTATAGGCCCCTCTATAGTGCCCCTGTAGTTTGTATAGGCCCCTCTATAGTGCCCCTGTAGTTTGTATAGGCCCTTCTATAGTGCCCCAGTAGTTTGTATAGACCCCTCTATAGTGCCCCTGTAGTTTGTATAGGCCCCTCTATAGTGCCCCTGTAGTTTGTATAGGCCCCTCTATAGTGCCCCTGTAGTTTGTATAGGCCCCTCTATAGGTCCCCTGTAGTTTGTATAGGCCCCTCTATAGTGCCCCAGTAGTTTGTATAGGCCCCTCTATGGTGCCCCTGTAGTTTGTATAGGCCCCTCTATAGGACCCCTGTAGTTTGTATAGGCCCTTCTATAGTGCCCCTGTAGTTTGTATAGGCCCCTCTATAGGACCCCTGTAGTTTGTATAGGCCCCTCTATAGTGCCCTTGTAGTTTGTATAGACCCCTCTATAGTGCCCCTGTAGTTTGTATAGGCCCCTCTATAGTGCCCCTGTAGTTTGTATAGACCCCTCTATAGGGCCCCTGTAGTTTGTATAGGCCCCTCTATAGTGCCCCTGTAGTTTGTATAGGCCCCTCTATAGTGCCCCTGTAGTTTGTATAGGCCCCTCTATAGTGCCCCTGTAGTTTGTATAGGCCCCTCTATAGTGCCCCAGTAGTTTGTATAGGCCCCTCTATAGTGCCCCTGTAGTTTGTATTGGCCCCTCTATAGTGCCCCTGTAGTTTGTATAGGCCCCTCTATAGTGCCCCTATAGTTTGTATAGACCCCTCTATAGTGCCCCTGTAGTTTGTATTGGCCCCTCTATAGTGCCCCTGTAGTTTGTATAGGCCCCTCTATGGTGCCCCTGTAGTTTGTATAGGCCCCTCTATAGTGCCCCTGTAGTTTGTATAGGCCCCTCTATAGTGCCCCTGTAGTTTGTATAGGCCCCTCTATAGTGCCCCTGTAGTTTGTATAGGCCCCTCTATAGTGCCCCTGTAGTTTGTATAGACCCCTCTATAGGACCCCTGTAGTTTGTATAGGCCCCTCTATAGTGCCCCTGTAGTTTGTATTGGCCCCTCTATAGTGCCCCTGTAGTTTGTATAGGCCCCTCTATAGTGCCCCAGTAGTTTGTATAGACCCCTCTATAGTGCCCCTGTAGTTTGTATAGGCCCCTCTATAGTGCCCCTGTAGTTTGTATTGGCCCCTCTATAGTGCCCCTGTAGTTTGTATAGGCCCCTCTATAGGACCCCTGTAGTTTGTATAGGCCCCTCTATAGTGCCCCAGTAGTTTGTATAGGCCCCTCTATGGTGCCCCTGTAGTTTGTATAGGCCCCTCTATAGGACCCCTGTAGTTTGTATAGGCCCTTCTATAGTGCCCCTGTAGTTTGTATAGGCCCCTCTATAGGACCCCTGTAGTTTGTATAGGCCCCTCTATAGTGCCCGTGTAGTTTGTATAGACCCCTCTATAGTGCCCCTGTAGTTTGTATAGGCCCCTCTATAGTGCCCCTGTAGTTTGTATAGACCCCTCTATAGGGCCCCTGTAGTTTGTATAGGCCCCTCTATAGTGCCCCAGTAGTTTGTATAGGCCCCTCTATAGTGCCCCTGTAGTTTGTATTGGCCCCTCTATAGTGCCCCTGTAGTTTGTATAGGCCCCTCTATAGTGCCCCTATAGTTTGTATAGACCCCTCTATAGTGCCCCTGTAGTTTGTATTGGCCCCTCTATAGTGCCCCTGTAGTTTGTATAGGCCCCTCTATGGTGCCCCTGTAGTTTGTATAGGCCCCTCTATAGTGCCCCTGTAGTTTGTATAGGCCCCTCTATAGTGCCCCTGTAGTTTGTATAGGCCCCTCTATAGTGCCCCTGTAGTTTGTATAGGCCCTTCTATAGTGCCCCAGTAGTTTGTATAGACCCCTCTATAGTGCCCCTGTAGTTTGTATAGGCCCCTCTATAGTGCCCCTGTAGTTTGTATTGGCCCCTCTATAGTGCCCCTGTAGTTTGTATAGGCCCCTCTATAGGACCCCTGTAGTTTGTATAGGCCCCTCTATAGTGCCCCAGTAGTTTGTATAGGCCCCTCTATGGTGCCCCTGTAGTTTGTATAGGCCCCTCTATAGTGCCCCTGTAGTTTGTATAGGCCCTTCTATAGTGCCCCTGTAGTTTGTATAGGCCCCTCTATAGGACCCCTGTAGTTTGTATAGGCCCCTCTATAGTGCCCTTGTAGTTTGTATAGACCCCTCTATAGTGCCCCTGTAGTTTGTATAGGCCCCTCTATAGTGCCCCTGTAGTTTGTATAGACCCCTCTATAGGGCCCCTGTAGTTTGTATAGGCCCCTCTATAGTGCCCCAGTAGTTTGTATAGGCCCCTCTATAGTGCCCCTGTAGTTTGTATAGGCCCCTCTATAGTGCCCCTGTAGTTTGTATAGGCCCCTCTATAGTGCCCCTGTAGTTTGTATAGACCCCTCTATAGTGCCCCTGTAGTTTGTATAGGCCCCTCTATAGTGCCCCAGTAGTTTGTATAGGCCCCTCTATAGGACCCCTGTAGTTTGTATAGGCCCCTCTATAGTGCCCTTGTAGTTTGTATAGACCCCTCTATAGTGCCCCTGTAGTTTGTATAGACCCCTCTATAGTGCACATGTAGTTTGTATAGGCCCCTCTATAGTGCCCCTGTAGTTTGTATAGACCCCTCTATAGTGCCCCTGTAGTTTGTATAGGCCCCTCTTTAGTGCCCCTGTAGTTTGTATAGACCCCTCTATAGTGCCCCTGTAGTTTGTATAGGCCCCTCTATAGTGCCCCAGTAGTTTGTATAGGACCCTCTATAGTGCCCCTGTAGTTTGTATAGGCCCTTCTATAGTGCCCCAGTAGTTTGTATAGGCCCCTCTATAGTGCCCCAGTAGTTTGTATAGACCCCTCTATAGTGCCCCAGTAGTTTAAATAGACCCCTCTATAGTGCCCCTGTAGTTTGTATTGGCCCCTCTATAGTGCCCCTGTAGTTTGTATAGGCCCCTCTATAGTGCCCCTGTAGTTTGTATAGACCCCTCTATAGTGCCCCTGTAGTTTATATAGGCCCCTCTATAGTGCCCCTGTAGTTTGTATAGACCCCTCTATAGTGCCCCTGTAGTTTGTATAGACCCCTCTATAGTGCCCCTGTAGTTTGTATAGACCCCTCTATAGTGCACCTGTAGTTTGTATAGACCCCTCTATAGTGCCCCTGTAGTTTGTATAGGCCCCTCTATAGGACCCCTGTAGTTTGTATAGACCCCTCTATAGTGCACATGTAGTTTGTATAGGCCCCTCTATAGGGCCCCTGTAGTTTGTATAGGCCCCTCTATAGGACCCCTGTAGTTTGTATAGACCCCTCTATAGTGCACATGTAGTTTGTATAGGCCCCTCTATAGTGCCCCTGTAGTTGGTATAGACCCCTCTATAGTGCCCCTGTAGTTTGTATAGGCCCTTCTATAGTGCCCCTGTAGTTTGTATAGACCCCTCTATAGTGCCCCAGTAGTTTGTATAGACCCCTCTATAGTGCACATGTAGTTTGTATAGGCCCCTCTATAGTGCCCCTGTAGTTGGTATAGACCCCTCTATAGTGCCCCTGTAGTTTGTATAGGCCCTTCTATAGTGCCCCTGTAGTTTGTATAGACCCCTCTATAGTGCCCCTGTAGTTTGTAGGCCCTTCTATAGTGCCCCAGTAGTTTGTATAGGCCCCTCTATAGTGCCCCAGTAGTTTGTATAGACCCCTCTATAGTGCCCCTGTAGTTTGTATAGACCCCTCTATAGTGCCCCTGTAGTTTGTATAGGCCCCTCTTTAGTGCCCCTGTAGTTTGTATAGACCCCTCTATAGTGCCCCTGTAGTTTGTATAGGCCCCTCTATAGTGCCCCAGTAGTTTGTATAGGACCCTCTATAGTGCCCCTGTAGTTTGTATAGGCCCCTCTATAGTGCCCCAGTAGTTTGTATAGGCCCCTCTATAGTGCCCCAGTAGTTTGTATAGACCCCTCTATAGTGCCCCAGTAGTTTAAATAGACCCCTCTATAGTGCCCCTGTAGTTTGTATTGGCCCCTCTATAGTGCCCCTGTAGTTTGTATAGGCCCCTCTATAGTGCCCCTGTAGTTTGTATAGACCCCTCTATAGTGCCCCTGTAGTTTATATAGGCCCCTCTATAGTGCCCCTGTAGTTTGTATAGACCCCTCTATAGTGCCCCTGTAGTTTGTATAGACCCCTCTATAGTGCCCCTGTAGTTTGTATAGACCCCTCTATAGTGCACCTGTAGTTTGTATAGACCCCTCTATAGTGCCCCTGTAGTTTGTATAGGCCCCTCTATAGGACCCCTGTAGTTTGTATAGACCCCTCTATAGTGCACATGTAGTTTGTATAGGCCCCTCTATAGGGCCCCTGTAGTTTGTATAGGCCCCTCTATAGGACCCCTGTAGTTTGTATAGACCCCTCTATAGTGCACATGTAGTTTGTATAGGCCCCTCTATAGTGCCCCTGTAGTTGGTATAGACCCCTCTATAGTGCCCCTGTA
This sequence comes from Bufo gargarizans, assembly GCF_014858855.1. Lineage (NCBI taxonomy): Eukaryota > Metazoa > Chordata > Amphibia > Anura > Bufonidae > Bufo > Bufo gargarizans. Next base: position 376,264,293 of record NC_058085.1, on the reverse strand, counting down.
GTTTGTATAGGCCCTTCTATAGTGCCCCTGTAGTTTGTATAGACCCCTCTATAGTGCCCCAGTAGTTTGTATAGACCCCTCTATAGTGCACATGTAGTTTGTATAGGCCCCTCTATAGTGCCCCTGTAGTTGGTATAGACCCCTCTATAGTGCCCCTGTAGTTTGTATAGGCCCTTCTATAGTGCCCCTGTAGTTTGTATAGACCCCTCTATAGTGCCCCTGTAGTTTGTATAGGCCCCTCTATAGTGCCCCAGTAGTTTGTATAGACCCCTCTATAGTGCCCCTGTAGTTTGTATAGGCCCCTCTATAGGACCCCTGTAGTTTGTATAGGCCCCTCTATAGTGCCCCTGTAGTTTGTATAGGCCCCTCTATAGGGCCCCTGTAGTTTGTATAGGCCCCTCTATAGTGCCCCTGTAGTTTGTATAGGCCCCTCTATAGTGCCCCTGTAGTTTGTATAGACCCCTCTATAGTGCCCCTGTAGTTTGTATAGGCCCCTCTATAGGACCCCTGTAGTTTGTATATGCCCCTCTATAGTGCCCCTATAGTTTGTATAGGCCCCTCTATAGTGCCCCTATAGTTTGTATAGGCCCCTCTATAGTGCACATGTAGTTTGTATAGGCCCCTCTATAGTGCCCCTGTAGTTTGTATAGGCCCCTCTATAGTGCCCCTGTAGTTTGTATAGACCCCTCTATAGTGCACCTGTAGTTTGTATAGACCCCTCTATAGTGCACATGTAGTTTGTATAGGCCCCTCTATAGTGCCCCTGTAGTTTGTATAGACCCCTCTATAGTGCACATGTAGTTAGTATAGGCCCATCTATAGTGCCCCTGTAGTTTGTATAGGCCCCTCTATAGGACCCCTGTAGTTTGTATAGGCCCCTCTATAGGACCCCTGTAGTTTGTATAGACCCCTCTATAGTGCCCCTGTAGTTTGTATAGGCCCCTCTATAGTGCCCCAGTAGTTTGTATAGACCCCTCTATAGTGCCCCTGTAGTTTGTATAGGCCCCTCTATAGGACCCCTGTAGTTTGTATAGGCCCCTCTATAGTGCCCCAGTAGTTTGTATAGACCCCTCTATAGTGCCCCTGTAGTTTGTCTAGGCCCCTCTATAGGACCCCTGTAGTTTGTATAGGCCCCTCTATAGTGCCCCTGTAGTTTGTATAGGCCCCTCTATAGGACCCCTGTAGTTTGTATAGGCCCCTCTATAGTGCCCCTGTAGTTTGTATAGGCCCCTCTATAGGACCCCTGTAGGGGGTCTGATCCTTTGCTTTCCCTTGAGATAAGCGGTGTCAGAGGTCAATGGCAGCCATTTCTCTTCCTCCCCCTGCAGTCAGAGCGGGTACGGCACCCCAGGCGTAGTATAAAAGTTCCTCAGCACTAATAGAAATGGTAGAGCGCCCCCAGGAGCAGAGGACGGGTCAGTGGCTGATAATGTGAGACTCGGCAGAGACTTGGCACGTCGGGCGGCCGCGGTCTTCAGATGAGCCCGGCCTGCTCTCTCCTCTCCTCTCGGTGTGCAGTGTTCTTTCTTCTTCTCATAATAAGACGCGAGATATCCAATAGCTTCATTACCCGTCGTTAGTAGCCGTGGGGATCATTAACAGAGGCGGCGGCTCGGGTGTCCTGGCTCCTCTGCTTCCCTGCCCTCCTTATCTCTGATGCTGTGCGCTTCTGTCTCCATCTCTCCCACTCTCTGAAAGTCTAATTCTCTGCCTCCCGATGAGTTTCTCTCCTTAGTTTCTTTCTATCAACTTTCTGTATCGCCCTTCCTGAGATTCAAATGTCTTTTGTGACCTTTCCCTCGAGCCCTCTGTTGTCTCTCCTCTGCTCTGCTGTCTCTGTTGTCTCTCCTCTGCTCTCTCCTCTCTCTGTTGTCTCTCCTCTGTTCTCTCCTCTCTCTGTTGTCTCTCCTGTCCTCTGTTGTCTCTCCTCTGCTCTGCTGTCTCTCCTCTCTCTGTTGTCTCTCCTCTCCTCTGTTGTCTCTCCTCTGTTCTCTCCTCTCTCCGTTGTCTCTCCTCTGCTCTGCTGTCTCTCCCCTCTCTGTTGTCTCTCCTCTGTTCTCTCCTCTCTCTGTTGTCTCTCCTGTCCTCTGTTGTCTCTCCTCTGCTCTGCTGTCTCTCCTCTCTCTGTTGTCTCTCCTCTCCTCTGTTGTCTCTCCTCTGTTCTCTCCTCTCTCCGTTGTCTCTCCTCTGCTCTGCTGTCTCTCCCCTCTCTGTTGTCTCTCCTCTGTTCTCTCCTCTCTCTGTTGTCTCTTCTCTCCTCTGTTCTCTCCTCTCTCTGTTGTCCCTACTCTCCTCTATCTGTTGTCTCTCCTTTCTGTTGTCTCTCTTCTCTCTCCTCTACTCTCTTATCTCTCTGTTGCCTCTCCTCTCCTCTATCTGTTGTCTTTCCTCTCCTTTCTCTTCTCTCTCTGTTGTCTCTCCTCTCCTCTATCTGTTGTCTCTCCTCTCTGTTGTCTCTCCTCTCCTCTATCTGTTGTCTCTCCTCTCTGTTGTCTCTCCTCTCTTCTCTTATCTCTTCTCTCTCTGTTGTCTCTCCTCTCCTTTCTCTCCTCTCACTGTTGTCTTTTCTCTCTCCGTTGTCTCTCCTCTGTTGTCCCTCCTCTCTTCTGTTCTATTTCCTGTGTTGTCTTCTTATGTTGTCTCTCCTGCTCATTGTTGTCTTTCCTGTCGTCTGACATCTCTCCTGCTCTCTCTTGTCTCTCCTGCCCTCTGTTGCTTCTCCTCTCTTCTGTTTTCTATTCTCTCTTCTACTCTGTTGTCTCTCCTCACCTCTGTTGTCTCTTCTGTGCTTGGATGTCTCTCCTCTGTTCTGTTGTCTCTTCTGCTCTCTCTTGTCTCTCCTGCCCTCTGTTGCTTCTCCTCTCTTCTGTTTTCTTTTCTCTCCTCTCTCTGTTGTCTCTCCTCTCCTCTGTTCTCTCCCCATTGTCTCTCCTCTCCTCTGTTGTCTCTCTTCTTCTATGTTATCTCTCCTCTATCTGTTGTCTCTCCTTTCTCTGTTTTTCCTCGGTTGTCTTTTCTCTCTTTGGTTGTCTCTCCTCTCTCTTGTGTTGTCTCTCCTGTCCTCTGCTGTTCCTTCTCTCTTATGTTGTCTCCTCTCCTCTGTTGTCTCTCCTCTCCTCTGTTCTTTCCTCTCCTCTGTTATCTCCTCTCCCCCGCTGTCTCTTCTCTCTCCGTTGTTGCTCCTCTGTTGTCTCTCCTCTTCTCTGTTGTCTTTTCTCTCCTCTGTTATCTATCCTTTCTCGTTGTCTCTACTCTCCTCTGCTGTTCCTTCTCTCTTGTGTTGTCTCTGCTCTCTCCCCTCTGTGTAGTCTCTCCCCTCCTCTGTTGTCTCTCCTCTCCTCTGTTGTCTCTCCTATGTCAGTTGACTCCCCTCTCCTCTGTTTTCTCTCCTGTCTCTGCTTCCTTTCCTCTCCCCTGTTGTCTCTCCTCTCTCCGTTGTCTCTCCTCTGCTCTGCGGCTCCTTCTCTCTTGTGTTGTCTCTCCTCTCCTCTGTTGTATCTCATTTCCTCTGTTGTATCTCATTTTCTCTGTTATCTCTCCTTTCCTCTGTTGTATCTCCTCTCGTCTGTTGTCTCTCCTCTGCGGTTCCTTCTCTCTTGTGTTGTCTCTGCTCTCTCCGTTGTCTCTCTTCTCTCTGTTGTCTCCCCCCTCCTCTGTTGTCTCTCCTATGTCCGTTGTCTCCCCTCTCCTCTGTTGTCTCTCCTATGTCAGTTAACTCCCCTCTCCTCTGTTTTCTCTCCTCTCCCTGCTTCCTTTCCTCTCCTCTGTTGTCTCTCCTTTCTCCATTGTCTCTCCTCTGCTCTGCGGTTCCTTCTCTCTTGTGTTGTCTCTGCTCTCTCCGTTGTCTCTCCTCTCTCTGTTGTCTTCCACTTCCTCTGTTGTCTCTCTTATGTCCGTTGTCTCCCCTCTCCTCTGTTGTCTCTCCTCTCTCCGTTGTCTCTACTCTCTTTGTTGTCTTTCCTCTACTCTCTTGTCTCTCCTCTGTTGTCTCTTCTCTGCTTGAATGTCTCTCCTTTGTTCTGTTGTCTCTCCTCAGTTGTCTCTCCTGCCCCCGGTTTTCTCCTCTGTAGACTAGCTTTATCCAGGGGCGGAGGTCATAGACACTGATATAATGGGGTATCTGGAGGATGCTTGTTCTCACCCAGGTGTTCAGAGACATTAGGGAATCTGGATATTGGTTCTAAGCTCTGACAATTCTGATTTTAATCCTCAGTAAACAGGAGAAGGACTTGGCATTATGGGTAAGCACACATTAGATGGCACCCGATATCACCTTCACTCTTATGTGCTGGGATTTTTTGGTGGAGGTGAAGGTGGTCTTGTGACTGATCCTCATGTTGGACCTGCCTGAGTACTCGCTGCACCTGTTTATCCAGAGCAATATCCCTCAAACATCAATTTAGGTCAAGAAATTATGGAGCATTTCTCAGTCGGCGCCACTTGTGATCAAAGTGTTTCTGTCGTAATTCTCTACCTATACATGAATATTTCATTTGGGGTGAATTGCCCTGCAGGTGGAGAACAGACTCTTAATTAAATTGATGTCAATATTTCGAGACTGTCTTCTTTCATGTAAACGTCCGTGACGCCTATACATCCAGGGAAGAAACACATTTTAATTGAGTGATAACCAATATTTTCTGTCGGTGCAGACTCCTATTAACCCTTGTGGCGCTGCTCAGGAGCTGTGAACAGAGGACAGTTATTTGCCGAGTCCTCAACAATTTCTCCTACTGCGCATATTAAGGGTCTTTACACGGATGGACACAATTTGCCGCCATTACTAGATTACATACATGTTTGATGTTGACCGATTCAGGAGCAACCAAGATACAACCAAGATCCCACATCTGTACCTGGTAGGCCAACCATAGATCAAAACGCGATGAGCACATGGAGGCCACAGTGAAGAACCAAATGCGTTGTGTCCATCTGAGAACCCAGTATTTGTCACCACTTTTTTTTCTGACATTGTGGACTGATACTTCTCACTTTTAAAGGTCCATTTTCTGTTCCTTGGTGCTGGTGTCCAGAAGTTATATCAGAATCTAAAGGTCACAGGTGTCCTTCAACCCAATATCTACTCACTATCTCTAGTGATGGTGAGGATCCATGTGAGGACTTCTATTGGGTGCTTTTAATGGAGCAAAGATGTGACTGATGCCCAAAATCTGTACAACTCTTTGCTCTGAACATGATAAAGAGAGGCTTTGTCCTGGGGTCCTGCTCAGGCTGAGGTTCTCCTATACACACTGAAGTCATGGACGAGGCCATCAGTTTATATAATGGGCTTCTCTGCTGTGACTGTGAAGGGGCATCACTGTTGGTCAGTGCGCCCAGTATGGCATATAATGGGGTCTTCATGAGACGGCTGGCATCAGTCACCTGGACCGTATTCAGCTGTCAAAGTTGTCAGCTATTAGGACGTTACTTTAATATTACACTCTCTAATCTCCAAAACCAGCCAGAGTCGACAAACGTGTGGAGAAACCACAAGGCGTCCTATGAATAGCCGAGCAGGCCCTGACAGAGGCAGGAGTCACCCTGCAAACAATTCCATGTTGTCACCTATCCCCCATAGCCGGCATCGCACACAAGCCTCACGGTTCTCACTTAATGAGCACGCAGCTCAGATTTATTATTTATATATGTTAAATGTATGCGCAGGAAATAGCTGCCATGTGTGTGGTGAGCTTTACAGGGATTACAGATAATTATACAGCAGCCCCTTGTTCCTGGCAGGAGAGAATAGCAGTTTGTGATCTGTAGTAATGGCAGCACTTACCGGACGACACGGTAAGGACAATCCTCAGCGGCCTGCCCACCCTCCGCTCCCATGTCATGGTCCGCAGCTTCTAACATACATCATCACTCAGAATTGAGAAAGCTCGTTGGAAGAACGAGTGAAATGTTTTCAAGAAATCCACAGTACGTCCAGTTGCCTTGATTTATTCTTTACAGAAATACATCATCTTTGGATCAGTAGGAGGAACAGAAGGAGCACAGTGGGGGCAGGGTGTACTTAAAAAAGCAGCTCAAACCCAGAAGATGTCCCAACAGTGACAAAAACTGCGCAATCTCAGAGCATCTCTTCTAGTTCTGTATGAAAACCGCAGTGTTTTCCTGCTGGAGAAGTGGTAAAAATAACAATAATATCTACAACCCATAATAACTACAACCTATAATATTTACAACCCATAATATCTACAATTTATAACATGTACAACCCATAATATATATACAACCCATAATATCGACAACTTATAACATTCACAACCTATAATATCTACAACTTATAACATTCACAACCCATAATATCTACAACCCATAATATCTACAACTTATAACATTCACAACCCATAATATCTACAACCCATAATATCTACAACTTATAACATTCACAACCCATATCTACAACTCATAACATGTACAAACCATAATATATATACAACCCATAATATCGACAACTTATAACATTCACAACCTATAATATCTACAACTTATAACATTCACAACCCATAATATCTACAACCCATAACATGTACAACCCATAATATCTACAACCCATAATATCGACAACTTATAACATTCACAACCCATAATATCTACAACTTATAACATTCACAACCCATAATATCTACAACCCATAACATGTACAACCCATAATATCTACAACCCATAATATCTACAACTTATAACATTCACAACCCATAATATCTACAACCCATAATATCTACAACCCATAACATGTACAACCTATAATATCTACAATGTAATGTCAGTAGGTAGGGGCAGACACAGACAGTGAGCCCTAACTAGAACCCTGCCCGCTTTCCCTGCCTACTTGCAGTGCAAGATCTAAGTAGCAAGTCCTCAACTGGTCGACGTTCCCTACTCTGCTAAGGTGTGAGACAAATAACACAAAGGGACAAAAAAAGACACATAGACAACGTTGTACTGAAATGGGTCAGAACCAGGAGGACAACAATGTACCAAATCAAGAGACAAGTAGTAGTCAAGTAGCCAAGCCGAGATCAGCACCAGACGGGAAATTCAGTACCAATACGTTAAGAGGACAAGCTGAGGTCAAAACATTAGTATTCCAAAATACGCAACCAGGAACCAGGAGCACAGCCAGTAAGACAGGAACTATCCCTCCAGGATGGGGTTTAGGTAGAGAACCGAGTCCCAGGATCAGACCCTGATAGGCTCCATTAGTCAGGCACAGCACACAGGAACAGAACAGCTGAATAATCAAGCACTGCTAGTTTTTCTCAAGTGGAGAGAAGCAGAGCATTGCATCCTGTTGCTAGGGATGCTGTTGCGTCACCATGGGGCGCGGCCTATCAGCGCATCTCTCCTGGCGCAGTCACACCAAAGCTGGAGATCTCGCGGCTGGTGCCCGGACAGGTAAGTTTGTGACAATATCCCACCTTTTAAGAGGGACCACCAGAGATTTTAAATAGAACGAAGAGCATGAATGTCCCGAGCCGGTACCCATGTTCTCTTCTCAGGACCACAGTGGATTAAGTACCACAACAAACCCTGAACCCTGGGAGTCAATAATGTTCTCCACCTCATACTCCATCCCGCCCGAAATTACCATTGGATCAGCTGGTTTAGGTGGGGAAATCAAAGGAGGAATGTGAGGAAATTTTTCTTTTAGCAATGACTCATTGTAGACCTCATGTATCCTGAGCAACTGAAGATGAAAAGATCCCAGGTTAATCACAGACATGATTTTATATGGTCCAATAAACTTTGGCGTATGGTTACCAGACGGTACTCTGAGAGGCTAATGTTTAGTAGAAAAGGCAGACAAGCTCACCCAACACAAAGATTGGACCCAAAGAGCTTTTTTCAGGTTCTTGTGAGCCTGAGCCCAAACCGTGCCCCTCGTTAATGATAGCATCCACCATGGATTCACAGAGCTGGACCCAGAGACAGAAGAAACACCATAATTACAAAAAAAGTGAGATCTCACTAGCAGAGTTGACACCAGAGGCAAAAACCTTTTCCACTCATTTTAGCAGTCAGAAAACACCTTAAAAACTGCTCCGAGACCTGGTGGACCCTTTCAGTTTGTCCATTTGTCTCATGATGGAACGCAGATGAGAAGGAGAGTTCGATCCTTACTTTGTTGCTAAGCTCTCTCCAGTAGTGATGAGCGGCAGGGGCAATATTCGAATTTGCCATATTATGCAAATATTTAGTAGAATATTCATCATATATTCGCGAATTCATGATTATTTTCTTGATCGTGAAAAAAAATCGGCAATGTAAAATTCGCGTAATGCGCGCAAAATACAGCTGTGGGTCACTATAGCTACATTTTTCAAGCTGCTAGAAGTTTCCTGAGACTGGAGACAATGGTTGGCACGGCAGAACATAAAAAATGGCTTTATATGCAGATAGAGTGCTCCAATATATTCGTGATTGCGCTAATCGGCACTAATGATGCAAATATTTTGGCGCAATACGTGAAACTTCAAATTTTGTCAGGTGTGAGTAGATATTACTGATTGGTGCACTAAGGTTTGTTGTGAAATCACAGCACTATGTCTGTAGCTGTGTGTATGGACAGCGGAACCTATCACACTGCCTAACACCCTGCACTGGAACCTATCAGCTCCACTATATCAGGATATAACCTACACTGACTATCTATATCAGGATATAACCTACACTGACTATCTATATCAGGATATAACCTACACTGACTATCTGTATCAGGATATAACCTACACTGACTATCTGTATCAGGATATAACCTACACTGACTATCTATATCAGGATAGAACCTGCACTGACTATCTGTATCAGGATAGAACCTGCACTGACTATCTATATCAGGATATAACCTACACTGACTATCTATATCAGGATATAACCTACACTGACTATCTGTATCAGGATAGAACCTGCACTGACTATCTATATCAGGATGTAACCTACACTGACTATCTATATCAGGATAGAACCTACACTGACTATCTATATCAGGATAGAACCTACACTGACTATCTATATCAAGATATAACCTACACTGACTATCTATATCAGGATATCACCTACACTGACTATCTATATCAGGATATAACCTACACTGACTATCTATATCACTATATAACCTACACTGACTATCTATATCAGGATATAACCTACACTGACTATCTATATCAGGATAGAACCTACACTGACTATCTATATCAAGATATAACCTACACTGACTATCTATATCAGGATATCACCTACACTGACTATCTATATCAGAATATAACCTACACTGACTATCTATATCACTATATAACCTACACTGACTATCTATATCAGGATATAACCTACACTGACTATCTATATCAGGATATAACCTACACTGACTATCTATATCAGGATAGAACCTACACTGACTATCTATATCAGGATAGAACCTACACTGACTATCTATATCAGGATATAACCTACACTGACTATCTATATCAGGATATAACCTACACTGACTATCTATATCAGGATATAACCTACACTGACTATCTATATCAGGATATAACCTACACTGACTATCTATATCAGGATAGAACCTACACTGACTATCTATATCAAGATATAACCTACACTGACTATCTATATCAGGATATAACCTACACTGACTATCTATATCAAGATATAACCTACACTGACTATCTATATCAGGATATCACCTACACTGACTATCTATATCAGGATATAACCTACACTGACTATCTATATCACTATATAACCTACACTGACTATCTATATCAGGATATAACCTACACTGACTATCTATATCAGGATATAACCTACACTGACTATCTATATCAGGATGTAACCTACACTGACTATCTATATCAGGATATAACCTACACTGACTATCTATATCAGGATATAACCTACACTGACTATCTATATCAGGATGTAACCTACACTGACTATATCAGGAAATAACCTACACTGACTATCTATATCAGGATGTAACCTACACTGACTATATCAGGAAATAACCTACACTGACTATCTATATCAGGATAGAACCTACACTGACTATCTATACCAGGATATAACCTACACTGACTATCTATATCAGGATATAACCTACACTGACTATCTATATCAGGATATAACCTACACTGACTATCTATATCAGGATATAACCTACACTGACTATCTATATCAGGATATAACCTACACTGACTATCTATATCAGGATATAACCTGCACTGACTATCTATATCAGGATATAACCTACACTGACTATCTATATCAGGATAGAACCTACACTGACTATCTATATCAGGATATAACCTACACTGACTATCTATATCAGGATATAACCTACACTGACTATATCAGGATATAACCTACACTGACTATATCAGGATATAACCTACACTGACTATATCAGGATATAATCTACACTGACTATCTATATCAGGATAGAACCTACACTGACTATATCAGGATATAACCTACACTGACTATATCAGGATATAACCTACACTGACTATCTATATCAGGATATAACCTACACTGACTATCTATATCAGGATGTAACCTACACTGACTATCTATATCAGGATATAACCTACACTGACTATCTATATCAGGATATAACCTACACTGACTATCTATACCAGGATATAACCTACACTGACTGACTATATCAGGATATAACCTACACTGACTATCTATATCATGATATAACCTACACTGACTATCTATATCAGGATGTAACCTACACTGACTATCTATATCAGGATGTAACCTACACTGACTATCTATATCAGGATATAACCTACACTGACTATCTATATCAGGATATAACCTACACTGACTATAACAGGATATAACCTACACTGACTATATCAGGATATAATCTACACTGACTATCTATATCAGGATATAACCTACACTGACTATATCAGGATATAACCTACACTGACTATATCAGGATATAACCTACACTGACTATCTATATCAGGATATAACCTACACTGACTATATCAGGATATAACCTACACTGACTATATCAGGATATAACCTACACTGACTATCTATATCAGGATGTAACCTACACTGACTATCTATATCAGGATGTAACCTACACTGACTATCTATATCAGGATGTAACCTACACTGACTATCTATATCAGGATATAACCTACACTGACTATCTATATCAGGATATAACCTGCACTGACTATCTATATCAGGATATAACCTACACTGACTATCTATATCAGGATATAACCTACACTGACTATATCAGGATATAACCTACACTGACTATATCAGGATATAATCTACACTGACTATCTATATCAGGATATAACCTACACTGACTATATCAGGATATAACCTACACTGACTATCTATATCAGGATATAACCTACACTGACTATATCAGGATATAACCTACACTGACTATATCAGGATATAACCTACACTATCTATATCAGGATGTAACCTACACTGACTATCTATATCAGGATGTAACCTACACTGACTATCTATATCAGGATATAACCTGCACTGACTATATCAGGATATAACCTACACTGACCATCTATATCAGGATGTAACCTACACTGACTATCTATATCAGGATATAACCTACACTGACTATATCAGGATATAACTTACACTGACTATCTATATCAGGATATAACCTGCACTGACTATCTATATCAGGATATAACCTACACTGACTATCTATATCAGGATATAACCTACACTGACTATCTATATCAGGATGTAACCTACACTGACTATCTATATCAGGATGTAACCTACACTGACTATCTATATCAGGATATAACCTACACTGACTATCTATATCAGGATGTAACCTACACTGACTATCTATATCAGGATAGAACCTACACTGACTATCTATATCAGGATATAACCTACACTGACTATCTATATCAGGATGTAACCTACACTGACTATCTATATCAGGATGTAACCTACACTGACTATCTATATCAGGATAGAACCTACACTGACTATCTATATCACTATATAACCTACACTGACTATCTATATCAGGATATAACCTACACTGACTATCTATATCACTATATAACCTACAGTGACTATCTATATCAGGATATAACCTACACTGACTATCTATATCAGGATATAACCTGCACTGACTATCTATATCAGGATATAACCTACACTGACTATCTATATCAGGATATAACCTACACTGACTATCTATATCACTATATAACCTACACTGACTATCTATATCAGGATATAACCTACACTGACTATCTATATCAGGATATAACCTACACTGACTATCTATATCAGGATAGAACCTACACTGACTATCTATATCAGGATAGAACCTACACTGACTATCTATATCACTATATAACCTACACTGACTATCTATATCAGGATATAACCTACACTGACTATCTATATCACTATATAACCTACAGTGACTATCTATATCAGGATATAACCTACACTGACTATCTATATCAGAATAGAACCTACACTGACTATCTATATCAGGATATAACCTACACTGACTATCTATATCAGGATGTAACCTACACTGCGTATCTATATCAGGAAATAACCTACACTGACTATCTATATCAGGATGTAACCTACACTGACTATATCAGGAAATAACCTACACTGACTATCTATATCAGGATAGAACCTACACTGACTATCTATATCAGGATAGAACCTACACTGACTATCTATATCAGGATATAACCTACACTGATTATCTATATCAGGATATAACCTACACTGACTATCTATATCAGGATATAACCTACACTGACTATCTATATCAGGATATCACCTACACTGACTATCTATATCAGGATAGAACCTACACTGACTATCTATATCACTATATAACCTACACTGACTATCTATATCAGGATATAACCTACACTGACTATCTATATCAGGATATTACCTACACTGACTATCTATATCAGGATATAACCTACACTGACTATCTATATCAGGATATAACCTACACTGACTATCTGTATCAGGATAGAACCTACACTGACTATCTATATCAGGATATAACCTACACTGACTATCTATATCAGGATATAACCTACACTGACTATCTATATCAGGATATAACCTACACTGACTATCTATATCAGGATATAACCTACACTGACTATCTATATCAGGATAGAACATACACTGACTATCTATATCAGGATAGAACCTACACTGACTATCTATATCAGGATATAACCTACACTGACTATCTATATCAGGATATAACCTACACTGACTATCTATATCAGGATAGAACCTACACTGACTATCTATATCAGGATATCACCTACACTGACTATCTTCCACTAACTATATGTATTATATATATCAACTAACTAACTTACTATCTAATGTAAGGACACAGGGAAGCCCGGAGCCCAGCAATGTCACCGCTCTCTCAGATCTGCAGGATTCTGCATACAAGGGCTGCTGGGGAGGGTCTTATATAGTCAGGGGGAGGGGCAGATTTCCTATTGGTTGTTAGGGATGTTGCTAAGCTCCGACAGAGACATTGCAGCCTTCTCATTGGCCCACAAGCAAGAAGGGAGGTTACTGATGAAAAAAAATCTAGAATATTCAAAATTCTGAATATATAGCGCTATATTCTAAATATTCGTGAATTCTCGAAGTGCCGATATTTGCGATTATTATTCGCCACTCGAATATTCGTGCCCAGCACTATTCTCCAGGATCTCGAGACAAACTGGACACCTCTATCCGAGACAATGGACGTAGGTATGCCACACAATCTAAGGATGTTGTCCACAAACAACGTAGCCAATACTTTCACGTTAAGAAGTTTCTTTAATGGCACCAGATGACACATCTTAGAGAACCTATGACCACCCAGACGACCGACCTACCCCAGGAGGGCAGAAGGTCCATAATGAAGTCCATAGAGAAATGGGTCTAAGGTCTCTGTGGAATGGGCAAGAGACAAAGTAAACCGGCAGGATGTCTCCTGGATACCTTGGCCTTAGCACACACATCACACACTGAGACAAAGGCACCTACATCGTGTGACCAAGTAGGCCACCAGTAGGCTTGGGAAACCAGATGTTTAGTGCCTGCATCACCCGGATGACCAACCAATATAAAGCAATGAGACTCCAGCCAAAACATTAAGACAAAAGTTTGGAGGAACAAACAATTTACCGGAGAAAAGATTACTAGGAGCCAAGTCCTGACAGCATCATATTTCAGCGACAAGATCAGTACCAACGGCAGCAACATTGATACCAGGGGACAAAATGGTGGCAGGTCAGCACAAAAACTATGTGATAAGGCATCTGCCTTCACATTGCCAGACCCAGGACGATAAGTGCCAACCAAGTTAAACCAAGTAAAGAACAAGGCCCATCGTGCTTGCTGAGGATTTAAACATTTAGCAATATCTAAATCTGATCTGTAAGAATCATGATTTGGTGCTAAGCCCCCTCTAAGAAGTGGTGCCACTCCTCAAAGGCCCACTTGATGGCCAATAGTTCACGGTTGCCAATGTCATAGTTCCTCTTGGTGGAGGAGAATTTTCTGGAGAGAAATGCATATGGTTTCAAATTAGTTAAGGAAGCTGAGATCGTACAGCCTCCACTCCTATCTCAGAGGCGTCCACTTCCACGATGAAAGGTTTGGTTACATCTGGCTGAATGAGAACAGGTGTCTGAACAAAATATCTTTTCAGATTATCAGATTATCAAATGCGGACAAGGGCTCAGGAGACCAATGGAGAAGATCCAGCCCCTTCCTGGTTAAGTCCGTCAAAAGTTTGGCAATGACAGAATTTTTTTAAAATTAATTTTCTGTAATAAATTGCAAAGCCAATAAACCACTGAAGAACTCCAATCAAAGACTAGACAATAGTTTCCCAACCAGGGTAAACCCAAAATAACATCAGAAAAAGGGTTATTCACGACAAATGGCTCAGAAACGTATCTACAACCCATAACATGTACAGCCCATAATATCTACGACCTATATGTACAAACCATAATATCTACAACATATAATATCGACAACCCATAATATATACAACCCATTATAGCGACAATCTATGATATCTACAACCCATAATATCTACAACTTATAATGTCTGAAACATGTATTGTTCACAACCCATAACGTGTACGACCCAAAATATCGAAAACCTGTCATTAGCGATGAGTGAAGTATTCAAAAATTTGATTTGGCTGCTTTGCTGAATTTTACAAATGAATTTGCTTTGTGACTAATTACTTTGTCATGAAGTGCATTTCTCTGTAAGTAGTTGGTGCAATGATGGGGGCGGCGATTGCGCTGCTCGCCATCACTGTACCCCTCAGATGCCGCGCTCATAGTTGATCGCAGTAATAACAAAGTGTAAAATAAAATAAGAAAAATTTAATCATACCGACCCCATCGATTTGCTCACTAAGGGCCAGCTGTCTCCATCTTCATTGCAGATCTAGCACGAAATCTCGAGCGGCCCGTGATGATGCCATTACGTCGGCAGGAGTGCTGACGTCATACATCACCGCGCACTGGATTTTCATGTGAGATTATCGATCAATAGCAGAGACCAGCCGTCGTGAGCAAATGGATGAGGTAGGCTTGCTTTATTTTTTGTTTTAAACACTATTTTAGGGAAAATCAATTTGTTACCATGAAGCACGAGGAAATTCGGATTCGAGGTAATTCAAATTTTCTCAGAAATTCGGACAGAAGTCCACTTCATGGACTTCGATTCACTCAACCCTACTTATCATATCTACAACCTACAATATTTACAACCCAAAATATCTACATCCCATATTATCTAAAACCCATAATATTTACAAAAACCATAACATGTACAACCTATAATATCTACAACTTATAATATCTACAACTTATAATATGTACACCCCATAATATCTATAACCTATATCCAATGTATGATATCAACAACCCATAATATGTACAACCAATAATATCTGCAACCTTTACTTGGAACATAAATCTTCAGCCCATTTTACATTGACAAGTTATTATTAGGGTTGAGCAAACCCGAACTGTAAAGTTCGGGTTCGTACCGAACTTTAGGATTTTGGGACCCCGGACCCGAACATTTCAGTAAAAGTTTGGGTTCAGTGTTCGGCACTTTCTTGGCGCTTTTTGAAAGGCTGCAGAGCAGCCAATCAACAAGCATTTAACTCTGTGCCCGTAGAAGCCATCACAGCAATGCCTACTAATGTCATGGTTGTGATTGGCCAAGTGCAGCATGTGACCCGGGCTCTATATAAGCTGGAGTCACGTAGATATGCCCGTCACTCTGCTGTTACTAGTGTAGGGAGAGGATGATGCTGCTGTTACTAGTGTAGGGAGAGGATGCTGCTGCTGTTACTAGTGTAGGGAGAGGATTCTGCTGATGTTACTAGTGTAGGGAGAGGATGCTGCTGCTGTTACTAGTGTAGGGAGAGGATGCTGCTGCTGTGCTTAGTGTAGGGAGAGGATGCTGCTGCTGTTACTAGTGTAGGGAGAGGATGCTGCTGCTGTGCTTAGTGTAGGGAGAGGATGCTGCTGCTGTGCTTAGTGTAGGGAGAGGATGCTGCTGCTGTGCTTAGTGTAGGGAGAGGATGCTGCTGCTGTGCTTAGTGTAGGGAGAGGATGCTGCTGCTGTGCTTAGTGTAGGGAGAGGATGCTGCTGCTGTGCTTAGTGTAGGGAGAGGATGCTGCTGCTGTGCTTAGTGTAGGGAGAGGATGCTGCTGCTGTGAGGGAGAGAATAGGAGAGAATCTAACTCAGCGATCTACAGACAATGTGTTGTGTGGGTGCAGGGCACAATCGTTTTACCCTGCCCTGAGCTCATTGACCAAAAAATACTAACTTTTAGAATTCTGTTAGTTAGGTGAGCGGCGTCGGCGGCCATTTTATGCATGCTCAGTGCACCAGCACAGCATCTGAGCTTTTGGGACATTGAAAATCAAAATTTTTTGGGCAATCTACAACATCTGGATTAGTCAGTGTGCAATTCGAGGTAGAAATACACTCATCATTTTCTGGGGTTTTAAAAACACACTTTTTTGTGCCAAAAAACACTATTTTCCAGATCAGCAAGTGTTAAATTCAAGTTTAATATATACAGCTTTCATATTCTGTTACAAAAAAAAAAAACTTTTTGGGCAATCTACAACATCTGGATTAGTCAGTGTGCAATTTAAGCTAGAAATACACCCATCATTTTCTGGGGTTTGAAAAACACACTTTTTTGACAAAAAACACTATTTCAGGCTTTGCAGCATCAGAAAGTGTGAAATTCCAGGCTTATATACTGCTGTCAAATTCAGTTATTACACAAACACCTGTTTGGGCCCAAAACATTTCGTTGGCAGCCTTTGCTGCAGATGTCATTGTTAGAGCCCACCTTTACATAGTGTCTTTCTATTCAGTTATTTGAAGTAAAGCCATTTTGTGACAACAAATTTAATTGCGGCCTAGTGTGGATCAGGGCGTGTGAGATACACCGGCTTATATTCTTTGATTAATAAAACACCCTTTTTGTGGCAAAATACACAATATTTCAGGCCTTGCAGCATCTTGACGTTTGAAATTCCAGGCTTATATACTGCTGCCATATTCAGTTATTAAACAAACACCCGTTTGGGCAAAAAACTTTATTTGGCAGCCTTTGCTGCATATGTCATTGTGAGATACACCCTTTATATATTTGGGTTATATTCAGATATTTGAAATACCGCCATTTTGTGCAAAGAAATATTTAATTGAGGCCTACACTGGTTCAGGCCGTGTGAGATACACCCTTTACATACTGTCGTTCTATTCTACTATTAATTAAACACCCATTTTGGGCAAGATCCTAAATTCAAGAAATATGAGGAGAGCGTCAAATAAGGGACGTGGCCCAGGTCGTGGTGCTGCTGGTGGAGCTCCTGCTGCAGGGAGAGGACGTGGTCGATCTGTGCCAGCTACACACACAAGTCAAACCCCTTCCTCAGGTGCGAGTAGGCGACAGAACCTGCAGCGGTACTTGGTCGAGCCTAATGCGGCTCTACGAATGGTGAGGCCTGAACAAGTACAGGCGATAGTAGATTGGGCCGCTGACAGTGCCTCCAGGTCATTCACATTGTCTTCCACCCAGTCTCCTGCTGAAAGACCACAGTTGGCACCTGCAGCCGATGTCCATCAGTCTTTCACCTCACCCCCTTGCACATCAGCCAAGCAGTCTGAGCCCCAAGTCATGCAGCAGTCTCTTCTGCTTTTTGAGGACTCTGTTAGCAGGGTTTCCCAGGGCCATCCACCTAGCCCTGCCCCAGAAGTGGAAGAGATTGAGTGCACCGATGCCCAACCACTTATCTTTCAAGATGAGTACATGGGAGGACCATCGCAGCACGTCTCGGATGATGACAATCAGAGCCTGAAGCGAGGCATAAACGTTCTCAACCTGAGCACAACCTGCATGACCAGGCACCTGCATGCAAAGCACGAGCTGCAGTGGAGTAGACACCTCAAAAACCAAGAAAGGTCTCTGGCTGCTCCTGCTTCCTCTTCTGCTGCAGTCTCGGCCTCTTCATCCACCTCGGGAGTGACAGTGCCACCTGCCACCCCGCAAACAGAGGATCTGCCAGCAACACCACCACCTGGGTCACCAAGCATCTCCACAATGTCCCACGGAAGCGTTCAGCTCTCCATCTCCCAAACACTGGAGAGGAAGTACCCCCTACCCACCCGCGATCCCTGGCCCTGAATGCCAGCATTTCTAAATTACTGGCCTTTGAAATTCTGTCATTCCGTCTCGTGGAGACGGAGAGTTTTAAAGCCCTTATGGCGGTGGCTGTCCCACAGTACGTGGTTCCTGGCCGCCACTACTTTTCAAGGCGAGCCATCCCTTCCCTGCACAACCAAGTGGGGGACAAAATGAGGTGTGCACTGCGCAACGCCATCTGTGGCAAGGTGCACCTGACTCCGGATATGTGGACCAGTAAGCACGGTCAGGGCCGTTATATCTCCATAACAGCACACTGGGTAAATGCAGTGGCGGCTGGGCCTGAGGCGGATAGCAGTTTGGCGCACGTCCTTCCACCACCGAGGATTGCAGGGCGCTTCAGTTTGCCTCCTGTTGCTTCCTCCTCCTACTCGGCTTTCTCATCCTCTACCGGCTCCTCATCCGGTCAGCGTAAGACCTTCACCACCAACTTCAGCACAGCCCGGGGTAAACGACAGCAGGCAGTTCTAAAACCTATCTGTTTGGGGGACAAACCCCACACCGCGCAGGAGCTGTGGACGGGCCTTGAACAACAGACCGACGAGTGGTTGGTGCCGGTCAGCCTCAAGCCCGGCCTGGTGGTGTGCGATAATGGGCGAAATCTCGTTGCAGCTCTGGGACTAGCCGGTTTGACGCACATCCCTTGCTTGGCGCATGTGCTGAATTTGGTGGTGCAGAAGTTCATTCACAACTACCCCGACATGTCAGAGCTGCTGCATAAAGTGCGGGCCGTCTGTTCGCGCTTCCGGCGTTCACATCCTGCCGCTGATCGCCTATCAGCGCTGCAGCGTAACTTCGGCCTTCCCGCTCACCGCCTCATATGCGACGTGCCCACCAGGTGGAACTCCACCTTGCACATGCTGGACAGACTGTGCGAGCAGCAGCAGGCCATAGTGGAGTTTCAGCTGCAGCACGCACGGGTCAGTCGCACTACAGAACAGCACCACTTCACCACCAATGACTGGGCCTCCATGCCAGACCTGTGTGCCCTGTTGCGCTGTTTCGAGTACTCCACCAACATGGCCAGTGGCGATGACGCCGTTCTCAGCGTTACTATCCCACTTCTATGCCTCCTTGAAAAAACGCTCCTGGCGATGATGGAAAAGGATGTGGCCCAGGAGGAGGAGGAGGAGGAGGAGGAAGAGGGGTCATTTCATAGGGTTTCCGGCCAGTCATTCCCAAGTGGCTCCGAGGGTGGGTTCCTGCACCCACAAACCCAAGGTACACAATTGTCCAGCCAGAGCACAGTTCTGGAGGATGAGGAGGAACCATGTTCACAGCAGGGTGGCACCCAGACCAGCTCATGGCCATCACTGGTACAGAGGACACAGACGATACACCTCCCACAGAGGACAGCTTGTCGTTGCCTCTGGGCAGCCTGGCACACATGAGCGACTACATGCTGCAGTGTCAACGCAACGACTGCCGAGTTGCCCACATTCTAACTGGTGCTGGTTACTGGGTGGCCACGTTGCTGGATCCCCGCTACAAGGACAACGTGCTGTCCTTAATTCCGTCACTGGAGCGTGATCGTAAGATGCATGAGTACAAGCGCACGCTGGTAGACGCGCTGCTGGTGGCATTCCCACCTGACAGCGGGGGCACAGTGGAGGCACAAGGTGAAGGCAGAGGAAGAGGTCGCCAATGCAGCTGGGGCACCGCCAGCACCGCAGAAGGCAGGGTTAGCATGGCCGACATGTGGAAAAGCTTTGTCAGCACAACAACCAGCACCACCGGCTGATATGGAGCGTCTTAGCAGGAGGCAGCATTTCACCAACATGGTGGAGCAGTAAGTGTGCACACGCCTACACGTACTGAATGACGGGTCTGCCCCCTGCAGCTTCTGGGTCTCCAAATTGGGCACATGGCCTGAGCTTGCCCTTTACGCCTTGGAGGTGCTCCCTGCCCTGTAGCCGGTGCATTGTCTGGACGTGTGTTTAGCACGGCGGGGGCGTCATCACAGACAAGCGCAGCCGCCTGTCCACAGCCAACGTGGAGAAGCTCACGGTCATTAAACTGAACCCGGCCTGGATCCCTCAGGACTTGTGTTGTGCAGAATAGACCTGTATACCGGCACTGAGCCGCCATTGTTATACTGCAGCGCAATTACTCATGTTTGTATTTTGGATATTTTATTTTAAAAAATTTAAATAAAACCAAAAAGCTGTGTTGGCCATCTCCTCCTACTCCACCGCCACATCCACCGCCTCCTCAACCTCCTACTCCATATGGACCTCATCCTCCTAGATCAAGATTATTATTTTATATTTTTACCTATTTTATGTTATTTGAAGTCATTTCCCTATCCACCTTTGTTTGCAGAGCACTTGTCCTGCTCTTCACCACATGTTGATGCCATTTGCAGCCCTCTAGCCCTTTCCAGGACATTTTTTCAGCCATTTTAGTGCTCAAAAGTTCAAGTCCCCATTGATTTCAATGGGGTTCGGGGCCAAGTTCGGTTCCCGAACTCAAACTTTTTTTCTGAAGTTCGGCCGAACCCGAACATCCAGGTGTCCGCTCAATTCTAGTTATTATATACATCCTCCTCACTATAGGTTATTATATACACCCTCCTCACTATAGGTTATTATATACACCCTCCTCACTATAGGTTATTATATACACCCTCCTCACTATAGGTTATTATATACACCCTCCTCACTATAGGTTATTATATACCCTCCTCACTATAGGTTATTATATACACCCTCCTCACTATAGGTTATTATATACACCCTCCTCACTATAGGTTATTATATACACCCTCCTCACTATAGGTTATTATATACACCCTCCTCACTATAGGTTATTATATACACCCTCCTCACTATAGGTTATTATATACACACCCTCCTCACTATAGGTTATTATATACACCTCCTCACTATAGGTTATTATATACATCCTCTTCACTATAGGTTATTATATACACCCTCCTCACTATAGGTTATTATATACACCCTCCTCACTATAGGTTATTATATACACCCTCTTCACTATAGGTTATTATATACACCCTCCTCACTATAGGTTATTATATACACCCTCCTCACTATAGGTTATTATATACACCCTCCTCACTATAGGTTATTATATACCCTCCTCACTATAGGTTATTATATACACCCTCCTCACTATAGGTTATTATATACACCCTCTCACTATAGGTTATTATACACACCCTCCTCACTATAGGTTATTACATACACCCTCCTCACTATAGGTTATTATATACATCCCCTCACTATAGGTTATTATATACCCTCCTCACTATAGGTTATTATATACATCCTCCTCACTATAGGTTATTATATACACCCTCCTCAATATAGGTTATTATATACATCCTCCTCACTATAGGTTATTATATACACACCCTCCTCACTATAGGTTATTATATACACCCTCCTCACTATAGGTTATTATATACACCCTCCTCACTATAGGTTATTATATACACCCTCCTCACTATAGAATATTATATACACCCTCCTCACTATAGGTTATTATATACACCCTCCTCATTATAGGTTATTATATACACCCTCCTCACTATAGGTTATTATATACATCCTCCTCACTATAGGTTATTATATACACCCTCCTCACTATAGGTTATTATATACATCCCCCTCACTATAGGTTATTATATACATCCTCCTCACTATAAGTTACTATATACCCTCCTCACTATAGGTTGTTATATATTCCCTCCTCACTATAGGTTATTATATACACCCTCTTCACTATAGGTTATTATATACACCCTCCTCACTATAGGTTATTATATACACCCTCCTCACTATAGGTTATTATATACATCCTCCTCACTATAGGTTATTATATACACCCTCCTCACTATAGGTTATTGTATACACCCTCCTCACTATAGGTTATTATATATACATCCTCCTCACTATAGGTTATTATATACACCCTCTTCACTATAGGTTATTATATACACCCTCCTCACTATAGGTTATTATATACACCCTCCTCACTATAGGTTATTATATACACCCTCCTCACTATAGGTTATTATATACATCCTCCTCACTATAGGTTATTATATACACCCTCCTCACTATAGGTTATTATATACACCCTCCTCACTATAGGTTATTATATACACCCTCCTCACTATAGGTTATTATATACACCCTCCTCACTATAGGTTATTATATACACCCTCCTCACTATAGGTTATTATATACACCCTCCTCATTATAGGTTATTATATACACCCTCCTCACTATAGGTTATTATATACATCCTCCTCACTATAGGTTATTATATACACCCTCCTCACTATAGGTTATTATATACATCCCCCTCACTATAGGTTATTATATACATCCTCCTCACTATAAGTTACTATATACCCTCCTCACTATAGGTTGTTATATATTCCCTCCTCACTATAGGTTATTATATACACCCTCTTCACTATAGGTTATTATATACACCCTCCTCACTATAGGTTATTATATACACCCTCCTCACTATAGGTTATTATATACATCCTCCTCACTATAGGTTATTATATACACCCTCCTCACTATAGGTTATTTTATACACCCTCCTCACTATAGGTTATTATATACATCCTCCTCACTATAGGTTATTATATACACCCTCTTCACTATAGGTTATTATATACACCCTCCTCACTATAGGTTATTATATACACCCTCCTCACTATAGGTTATTATATACACCCTCCTCACTATAGGTTATTATATACACCCTCCTCACTATAGGTTATTATATACACCCTCCTCACTATAGGTTATTATATACACCCT